>NC_054403.1:27892311-28072311 GCF_017976425.1 Toxotes jaculatrix
CACAGCTGAATGTGTTTGTGAGTGTGTGTGTCAGCGGCGACACGTTGTGTAGTGTTGTGTAACGGTGACGTCCTCATTCAGAGGATTTGTGAAGCTGCAGCAGACACATGAAGGAAATATGAGTGTGTGTGCGTGTGCGTGCGCGCCTCAATGACTACATCCATGTTAGCGTGTGTGTCTGACGGCGTGTGAGTCTGAGTGTGGTTGTGAGTTGTAGGCACTTTTTTGGAAGTGTGTATCACTTGTGATTCATTTGCAGTTTACTCGCTCTGTGAGAACTGGAGGCGTCGACTTCACTTCCACTCCGGGGCCGAACATGTTGCCGTGACATATTTCACCGCGCAGTCGTGCCAAACACACGCCGACACACAAGGCGGCCATTGTTTTCTGCGCCGCGTCGTGTTTTCACAGCAGCAGTGTTGTTGTTTGATGAAGTTATTTGCAGGACGGCGGCTTCACACACCTCGTTTTTATCATTCAGCAGTGTGACTGTGTGTAACGTGACATATGCTGCCGAACGCCTTTTGAGTTTCTGGCTTCAGGCTGTTAACACACTGAAGCAAGAAGAAGGTCAAAGGTCAAAGGTTGTAAAACATAACGGTTTGGTTTTGTTCCAGGACGGATGAAGCCTTCCACCTGCTGCAGATGCTCGCCATCACGTCTCCAGTGGACGACGCTCCATCGTCTGGTGGATGAACCAAACCGCACCATCACACAGAGACAGGACAAACGGGATCCCTCAGGTTTCACACATAAAACCACAGAGATGTTCGCTGTCCAGGCTGAAGCCTCTGATCGTTCCCTTCTCTCATCCCTCTCAGCGATTTCTATCCAGGTTTTATTTGTTCGTGCTTGACCGGCTTTTATTTTGAGAATTTACTTTTTTGAAAAATACTTTTCACCTGAAACCAACCTGTCTGATGGTCTGACTCTAATCATGTTCTGCCTTCTTAGATTTTGGTGTCGTATCTACTGATCTCAGATTAACTTGTGAGGACAAAATAATCAAAGCTGCAAAAAATCAGACCCAGGTTTTTAAAAAGTCTTCAGGATTTTCCTTTAACAGTAAGTTGGATCTTTGTGGCGTCAGGATGCCAGAGTCAGACGTGTAGTTGGCCGTCACGTTCCACGCTAATGAGTCTCCATATCACCTAATTGTCTGACAAACTGTTCCTTTAATATCCGCCAGTGTGTTTTCAAAGTGTGTGTGTGTGTGTGTGAGAGAGCTTCCTTAATTTATGCAGGATAATACGAGACGCCTTCTGCCGAGCTGCTCCTTCCTTCCACAATAACACACATCCTCCTCCTTCTCCTCCTCCTCTTTCTTTCGCTTCAACCTTCTGTTCTCCTCCTCCTCCCTCAGTTCCTCTCACTTTTTCTCCCCCTCTCTCCCCCTCTCCCTCTCTCCCATCTCTCCCAGACAACTGTGACTGTTTTAATTCTGACCGCTGATTAGCACGAATCAATTAAGTCCTCCACGCTGTGTCCAACAGCAGAGCAGCATGGGGTATTTAGACTATTTAGGCTCCCATTCATCAGGCTCCAGCCTCTTAATCACCCTTTAATTACAGCCTACGACTATGGGGGCTGAAGTGGGACATTATGCAGGGTTGCTTTCTCTGCAGAGTCCAGGGTTGAAATGGGCTTTGGAGTGGACGCGGGAACGAATCAGGCGGCCGCTCTCCAGCCGCTGTGTCACGGCCTCGGTGGCGTCGTTTAATGTGAAATAACTGCAGGAAGTGTTAAGTTTCATCACAGTAGGAGCAATTTGAACTGGTGAGTGAGTGAGAAGCACAAACAAGTGAAAAAATACATGTGTGGTTGAACTGATGACGCAAAGTCAACAAAAACAAAAAGATCAGGAGCCGCCGGAGAGAGTGATTGGCTGGAGAGGGATTGGCTGGAGAGGGATTGGCCGGAGAGTGGCGTCAGTCTTTAACTGTAGGTGAAGTTCATGTCGTCTCAGTGTTTAACACCGTGACCTTTCCCCAACCTTTAACAGGAGAGCCTGAACTTAAGCTTCAGAAAGGTGAAGCTGACACAAGCAGATTTTCTGTGTAAACAAATGTTTGGTTTTAAAACGTTAATCGTCACATTAATCGCCAGTTTCCTCATTACACTGTGAAGCACGGTGTTTCTCTCTGAAACAGGGGAACTGACCAAAGTTTAATTAAAGTAAAATATCATTGTATGATGTGGCTGTAAAGGATCAGTCTGCTCGGGGGAACAGTCCCGTCGGTGTTGTGTGTTGTTGGGTTAGTTGTTAGGTTCGAGTGGTGTTAGGTGGAACTGTGGCTAACTACTGTTCTTTGTGCCTCGGTACATTTTTAAATGTCTTCATTTGAGATAAAGGAAACTCCCGAGGAGGAAGTTAAACTCTCGCCTCTTTCTGCTCGCAGCTATCAGCATTACTAATCCTTTTTGTGCCTCTCTTGTTCTGCCGTTCAAAGCGACAGTGGGGATAACATCACTTCACTGACAATCAGCCGTCCTGGTTTGTCAATTAGACGTTGTAGTGGGTTAATCTCCTGCAGGACCGCTCGGGGTTTTCACTCGTATGAGGGGAGAGAAAAGCCGAGCGCTTTAATGCCATCTAATGACGTTATGGGAGGAATAGCCCCATGCCGCTGGGAACCTGATAATCCCACTTTGTTCCTTTTGGATTTCTTCAGAAAACCCTCCTCCTCCTCCCCCCTCCCGGTTTCTGATCCCCTTCGTGTTGCGCCGACACAATGGGGCCCCCGCTGTCGGGCTCCGTCCACCTCTTATTCTCTGAACACCTCTCTCATTTGTCGGGCCGCGGCCGGGGTCGCGCACCGTATTATTTTCTCCTCAATTAGCAGAAAAGGCTTGTGTTGATCACTTCCTCTGCAAAGGTGAGCGAACATTCCTCGGGGCTGCGTTCACGCGGGTCATTAGGGGGGTTATCAGTGGTGAGCTGTGCTGCAAAACAGCCACAGGAGGAGAAACAGCCCCCTTTAAAAATTACCATCATTAACACAAGGTGGAAATAAGATTCCTCGTTGGTCTTGAATGTTTGTGGATTCGTTCCAAAACCCACCAACTGCCGCCTGCCCCCCCTCCCCCCCCTCCCCTGAATGAAGGGGACCTTCACAGAAAGCCCCGATGAGAGTTTCATGTCACGTCTGTGTGGCGGTGGGACGCAGGCCGACAGTTGCTGGCCCTGCAGAGCTCCTCCCAGATCTTCCAGCCTCATTATGGCCTCTCCTGTTCCTGGGGGAGGGGGGTGGGGGTGGGGGGTGCTTTGATGAACCTGTCCTCCCATTTCCGCTGGACTCTCAGAGACTAAACTATGCCAAATCCTTCAGTCCTCAAACCCTCCCCCAACTCTACTCCCCCTTTGTGGAGTCAGAGAGCAGAGGATGATGGGAGGAGGCAGGAAAGGTAAGAGCTGAGACCAGGACCCTGGTGTGTCCCTCTGCTACCTGCTGGACTCTGTTCAGACCAGTCAAACTCACAGCTGCACATTTTTACCTCCTGTCAGCGACGATGCCACAGAACCACATTTTTTCCTGACGTTTTAAAATATATGTGCAGATTGTACGAGATGACAATCTGCTGACAAATCATCTTAAAGAGTCACTAAAGTGCAGCTGCTGGTGCCTGTCAGTCACCGGTTTCATGTGTCCAGGTGCTGACGTCTCTGCCACCTTCTCAGCAGCAGGGGCTGAATGAAATTCAGATTGTGCTCACAGCGGGGGGGTGGGGGGGGTCACAGGATGCATTGATCGGGTATTGATTAGGAGACACTGCCACACAGAATCAGTTTTCTGTCTTTCTGGCTGTTGGTGATTTTATCACCTGTGTACGTGGCGAAGTTTCACATACTTTTATGTTCAAGCTTGTTTCATGGCCTAACGTCGTATTTCAATTCGTCAGAACTCATTTTAAAGTCTGCTCTTGTTCTTTAAACTTGTATGTTCATCACATGTTTCTGAGCTGAACTGTGACCACGTGATGCTCCTCCGTCTCCGATGAGCTGGGCCTGCTCTCAGCGGTCGGTTGGATGAGCAGTTGTCGTTTTCTTCTCTTTAGAGACTCTTTTGTCTCGTCGTGTCGAGGAGAGGGCGATTCCTCTGCCCCCCACGCGCCGCCCCCACCCCTCCACTGGCTGCACCCCCGGGCGCCAAGAAAAACTGAGAGAGGAGAAAGACAGATGGCCGCTCGGTTTAAAATCAGTCCTCGGCCGCTTGAGACGCCGCCGTCGAGCGTCCACGGTTCTGCCGGAGTCACGGGAAGCAGATGCATGTACATATGCTTTTCCCTCAAATGATCCCATGTTTGGTGGAGATGAAGAGGGACACGGAGCAGGACACCGGCGCAGGGTTGTCGGTTCTGATCCCTGAGGTCTGCCCGCTCTGATCTGTGTGTTTGTTTAGATGATGCAGGACAGCAGAGGAGGGCGGGAACTGAGGATGTGCATTCAAGCACTGGACTGAGAGTTCGCCTGCACATAAAGGGTCCTACATGCTACACATGTGAGAGACAGACAGAAAACACGGTCAAAGCTCCAGTGTGCTTCGTGGGCTTCAGAGCCCCCTCCCGTCTCACTGTGATTGGCCAGCTGTGTGGAGACGGGACAGTACGCAGGCTTTGAATCCCTCCATAGAGCCGAGGTTCTGGAGGTGAATGGACTTTGTTTGTTTGAGGATCATCCAACAGGGACAGTCACGTCCACACCCAGTGGGTGTAGATCCAGTGGGTGTAGATCCAGTGGGTGTAGATCCAATCGTCTCACAGTATGAAGTTTCTTATCACATCATCCAGCTTTACTACGACCGTCCCTGCTGTCCTGCTGCCAGCGGATGAATGGCGGCCGATCTGTGCGCGGCGCCGACAGCACGCCGTTCGACTGAACACAAACAGTCCGTTTAAAGTCAGAGCCAGAGAATCAGAACATTAGGAGACAAACTGTGAAATCTTTGCACAGGCTGACTTTCCAAATTTATCTTCCTTGTTACATGTTGCTGCCAGTGTGCTGGTGGTGTCTGAGAGGTGTGGGAGAGCCGACCGTCTGTTAGTGCAGTAATTAGCAGCAGATGATGGCAGCGGCGTCGCGTGATGAGACGCACCGTCCTGTAACTGCGGGGTCACATGTTTGATCGTAACGACGATGATGATGAAGTTTGAGTTTCTGTGCAGCTGCAGATTATTTCTGCACCGTCGCAAACAAACCAGACGTGAAACTGTAAAACGCGTCGCGTGTTCATCAGGCTTCGCCCCCAGCCCGCCACATATCTGGAGTCAGAGCTGATGGACACCGGCTCTGAGGCCGAACCCAGACATTTGTGTTTGTGACTGGAACCAGATCCACCAGGAAGTCACAGGCTGTGCCTTCAGAGAGGAAAAGAACAGATCAGGAATATTTCAGTTATTCAGAGGAAAGTTCCAGCAGGTTGTCTTTTTTTCTGTGACACTCAAACATCAAAAGCATCAGATGATGAGTTTTACTCTGTGAACGAACTGACTCAGTTCATCCGTCTGTTTTTCTTCCTGTCTGATCCCACTCTCTCTGCTCTTCTCTTCTTTAGTTCCCTCTTTCTCTTTCTCATCTCAAACACCTGCAGCGCCTCAGGGCCGATCTGTCGTCCACCGCTAACTCCAAACACAGCGGCCTGTCACCCACACACACACACACACACACACACACACACACACACACACCCACACACACACACACACACACCCCTCAGCAGGAGGAAGTGGAGAAGCGTAACACCTGAAGTGCTTTTCCACAGGTCAAAACATTTTAAATGATCCCTCTGTGTCCCTCCAGGAATCCACTTCTTTTACCCATCAGCCCCTCCTCCCTTTGCAAACACAGCCCTTCATGCTGTGTTAATGTGTTTATGTTTACACATGAATATGTCTTAATGGAGACGTTGAACGAAATCAGACGTTTGATGATTTAAAACTCGGTGATTTGTCTTTTTAATGAAAACACAACAGGAAGTTTACGTTTGTATCTGAGCAGGAAACTGACTGACCTCCACTGTGTGTGTGTGTGTGTGTGTGTGTGTGTGTGTCCATTCCCAACTGGGTCTGGTGATGTTGGTGGGAACTGAACCCTGCCCAGTTACCCACAACCCCCCCACCCCCAACCAACCACCACCACCACTTCCACGCCACCCACCATCCTCCCACCATCACCTCCTCCTCCTCCTCCTCTTCATCCTCGCCTTGTTTAGCTTTGACACCTCAGCTGTTCAGCAGGCTGCTGAGAGGAAGGTGTGGGGGGAGAGAGGGAGGGGGGTGGGGGTAGGGAGAGAGAGAGAGAGACAGAGAGAGAGAGAGTTGATAATGAAGGTAGCATGTTGTTGTCACCACAGATTGTTGCTCAGGGCCTTCCGTGCTGCCGTGTGTGTGTGTGTGTGTCCATGTGTGTGAACTCCACCCACCTACACACTCTCAACCCCCCCACCCCCCCAACGTGGACTCCATTTTCCACCCAAAAACACACAAATTTTCATGCTTGTTTCTGTAAATGTCAGCTCGTCGTTTCAGAGTCTGCAGCTCGTTATTTGATTGGATGTTTCTTATTTAAAAATGAAAAAAAGCAGATGCACGTTTGCCGAACAAACCAGTCGGGTCACTAACGTTCTTGCTGTTTACCAGCTATAGAAAATGGCTGCGGCGCCGTGTTAGATCACATGCTCGTGCGTTTTGTGTCTGATACATAACCATCTTTCTCTTTCGAGTGCAGACTCAGCTCATTGTTTCCTCTTGTGGCCGTCGGGGTAAAAAACCCACTGTAACATCTGTTCACACCAACATCAGGTACCGGCGGGGCTGTTCTGACCTCCAGCCTCAGGGGGCAGCAATGAGACCATGACTACCTGGGACTGTCTGTCACAGAGTCAGTCAAAGCCTTACTCTTTGTGCAGTACACTGTGTGTGTGTGTGTGTGTGTCTGTGTGTGTGTGTGTGTGTGTGTGTGTCTGTGTGTCTGTGTGTGTGTGCGTGCGTGCGTGTGTGCGTGTGTGCGTGTGTGTGTCTGTGTGTGTGTGTGTGTGTGTGTGTGTGTGTGTGTGTGTTAATTAAAGACCTTCAGAGTAGAAAAATGAAGATCATGTGGACTGATGCTTCCTCCGGCTGCTGTGTATGTGTGAATGTGTTTTTGTCAGTGCCACGGAATTAATGTGTGTGTGTGTGTGTGTGTGTGTGTGTGTGTGTGTGTTTGCAGATGAAAGGGGTAAAAAATTTCCCCCTGGAGTAGCAAAGCTTCCGATATTTGTAAAATGTCAGTTGTCAGACACACAGTCAGTGTGTGTGTGTGTGTGTGTGTGTGTGTGTGTGTGTATGTGTTGGCTTGAAGCGGATGTACAGGCTGTGTGTTTGTGCTGCAGGTGTAAGGATGTACACTGGAGGTGTTGGTGGGTGGGGAGATAGGTGTGTGTGTGTGTGTGTGTGTCAGGATGAATATTTGTGTGTATGCGTACACTAATGTGCTTTTTTGTGTTTGTGTGTTTTTGCACATTTTGTCTGTGTATGTGTGATTATTTGTGCATTTGTGTGTGTGTGTGTATGTATGTGTGTATGTGTGTGTATGTGTGTGTGTGTGTGTTACTCCCCCCTCTGTTGGCGTGTGTCACACTGCTGCAGTGGCAGCTTCCTTCCTGAGAGAAGAGCAAGGCACTAACACTGGCAGGGTCGGTGGCTGTGCTGCAGGACAGGTAACCTCCGGGGTTACCTCCGGGGTTACCTGTCCTGTCCTGGGGTCACAGTGAGCGCTCCGTCTGTGGGACGGTTGGTTCTGGTTCTGGTTCTATCAGGTCGGTTCCACGGTTCTTAAATGCTCCACCCGCCACGTCTTTACAGCCACGAGCTGCCTGTGAAAAATCCTCTGATCCAACATGAAGATTTCAGCTGCAGCGCTTCCTGCAGACGCTGCTGCACGTTGGTTAGTAAACACTGATTCATATGTTCATAAGTTGAGATGACAAATCATATTAATATCCCTCCCTCCAAGAAAAAAAACTTGCTAATGATACCAAACAGGGCCTGCTTGGCTGCGGATCTGCAGCCGTTTGCCACCAGTGTTTCTCATCGTACTATTTGCACCACTCTCTCTCTCTGAAAGTGAGAAGTTGATTGGCTGTCAACAACTTTCCACATTTCTCTCTCTTTTTTTTCCTCCTCCATCCACACTGTTCTCCTGCAGCCTAATTAACACTAAATGTGCCACCGGGCAAATGCAGAACGCATGGCAATATTTGATTACATGAACAATAAATTACCATCAACAACACGCTCATGAAACACATTGGAAAATAGTGACAATGACAGTCAAAACCACGGTGTCAGAGGGGGCGGCGAGGACAGGTAGAGCTGTAACACCACGCACGCTGTTATCATAACGCTAACGAGGAATCTGTGCAGCTGTGTCAGGTCGTCAGCCGGCCAATTATACATGCATGTCAACAACACCTGAGGAGACAACACAGACGAGCTAATGAGCCAGAGGATGAGCCAACCTGTGCATTCAGGTATGGAAGGATGTGAGATGAACTGTAAGAGTGTGTGTTTACCTGCAGCACTGTTCTTTAGGCTGATGCAGTCACATACAGTGAAACGCTGTTAACTGAAAAGTGAATCATGAGTTAAAGCAAAGGTTTTAGGTCCCAGATCATCAAACAGTAGAAGTCAGTGATCTTATACAGACTCTGATCAGGGAAAACCTCACATACAACATGTTTACATCAGTATATACAGTCGTACAGGATCACCTTTAGAACAGATCAGTCAGCAGGTGGATTTGTTTGTGATATAATCCAGTGTTTTGTGGGCTGCACTGTGGACACTGAAAGAAAATGATTCTTCTAATCAGGTCTTGTTCGGCTTTTATTTTAAGTGGCTATTATCAGTATCTTTATACCAATGTAAGAGCGGGTGTCTGAGCCAGCTGGTGAACATAGTGCAGCATTTAGCAGCTAAAAAGCCAGATACTTCCCTCTGGAGCTGGTGGAGACCAAAAACAGAGCTAAAAGAGGAAACACTGGCCTGAGAGTCATCGGGTGGACTGAAACCAGGATCGTGTTGCTCTGTAACTGTTGGATCACGAGTTCAAACGGATATGTCAGTGTTGTGCTCACTACTTGTAACCAGGTTTAGTGGCTCTGACAGTTTGACAGAAGAGCTGATGTGTTATTTAAAGTTGCCTGTTGCTGTTGTAAAGTGAAGCTTTGTAAACTTCAGATCAGTTTATGGTACAGTGTGATATTTTTGGAAATAAGACCTGAGACTTCTGGCAGTGCTGTTGATGGTAGCAAGTATAATTAAACATAAAAGGAGATCATCTGCGTATAAACTGATTCTGCGGTGCATATTTTGGCGCTGTGACAGGTTTGGTAAAAACAGCGAACAGTACCAGTGAGAGTGGACATCTCTGTGTGTGAGGTGTGATTACTGGTGATAACAAAAGCAGATGGTGAGTGTTTAGATCTTTCAGAGTTGATGGAGGATATGTCCACCAAACTTTGTCAGCATCCAGTCGTGTTGTTATTTCTCCATCATATCATTTTACTGATATGATCCCATCCTGTTTTGTCTAATCTGATCTTTTCTCACATTTCATTTTATCGTTATAATTCCAGTCCAGTGTCTCTGCAGTGCAGATCAGTTTCCTCTTGTTGTGTTTGTTCAGTGTCTCTAACAGACAAGTGTGAAGCTGCTAAGCGGCAATAAATCCTCTTCAAGTGTCTGATCTCCGTCTGACTCCAAAGCTCGTGACATGTTGTAGACAAGACAAATGACGTGTCTCTTTGCTTCCCATCATCCGTGTCTTTCTCTTCCAACTGTCTCTTTCATTCCTCATCTATTTTGATCCTCTGTTCTTGATGTACTCTTTCTTCTGTCCTCTAACCTTTCTCCCTCGTCATAGTTTCAGTTTCCTTGTTTTTTTTTTTACGTTTTGCTTTCTTTCCTCGTTACGTGTTTTTCTTTCCATTCTCTTCTTTGTCTGTTTCGTTCTGTCCTCTGTCTTCGGTCTTCCTCCGAGCTTTCCTCTCTTTCAACGTGCTCTCTCCTCTTTCTCTCCCTCCTCACTTCCCGGTCTATTTTTATCGTTCTTCCTCCACACTCTCACCCTTCATCTCTCTCCAACGCTTCTTTTCATTCCCAACACATTTTGTCTTCTCTCTCCTTTTCATGCCTCTTTTCTTCCCTTTCCTTTCTCTTCCAACATGCCATCCTTCCTTTCCTCCTTTCTTCCCTTTTTCTTTTGAGCATCATCTCTTCCCTTAAATCTTTTGTCCTTGTCCAAACCTTTTGTGCTGCATCTTTTCCTCTCTTTCTGTTTTACTTTTCTCCGATCAGTTCCTCGTCTTGCTCCTCCTCCGTTTCCTTTTTTTGTCTTTATCCACCTCCATGAACCTCTCACCCTTCATCGTCCTTTCCATCATCCCTGTTTTCTTTCTTTCCTTCCTCCATTCCTTTATCTCATTTTTGATACGTGCCGATACATCTGTGTAGCCTCAGGCTAAACTGTGTTGTAGAATCAGCTTCAGTTCATTTGTGGTTCCTCTGTTTTCGGGTTCTGCGACACTAACGTATCTTATGGAACCTTTGTCTCTCCTGTTTTGTTTTTTTTTGTAGGAAACGGCCGGCTGACGTCAGCAGCTTCTCGTTTGTTGCTTCCTCCGGTGAAAATGACGACGTCAGCGCTGGTAGATTATATCAGCTGTAGATAATTAATGTTCGATGTGTAACGTGTCCACTGAAGCTTTAGACCGTTGGTTAAAGTTCTGTCTCTCTTTCCTGTTTCAACATGATAAACGTCACTCGTCCTCTTCGCTCCCTGTCACAGGAGAATATTGTAGTGTTTACATTTATTTCACAGCTGTGGTTGTAATCAACTTTCCAGATTTAGATTTTAAACATTTAAATATGATGAACTGTTGCAGATGAAACCACCTGGAAGTATATAAATCATTCACATCTCAACCAACCAAAACTTTTACGTGGTGCTTCCATGTTAATGACCGGTGACAGATGGAGGCCACTGTGCATAGTACGTTTTTTAACCTTTGGTGCTTTAAGTCCATTTTGTTTCCAGACCTGTTTCTTTTCACTGAGGAGCAGGTTTGAGTTCAGTCTTTTTATAGTGCCGTTACTGTGACTTGTGAAGAAGTAAATGATGTTGAGGTGTCCACAAACTTTTGGCCAGGCAGTGTATTCCCTTCTGTCACGAACGTCTCTTCCTCTCCAGCGCGCTTTCTGTTTTGTTCTCCTCCTCTTTTCTCTGACACATTTTTAAGTCTCCTCCATCTTTCTTTTCTCTCTCTTCTGACACATTTTGCCTTCTCTCTCTCTTCTGTCAGGACACACACACACACACACACACACAGCGGAGGTGAAGTCGAGAGGCTTGTCTTAGCGTGCCATCTGTCCTTGACGCTGACGTTGGCTCTAATTACTGTGTCTCCCCTGGCTAATGCTGCCTCATTAGGCCGCCGGAGCATGTGCAGCCGACACAAGCGCAGCAGAGAATTTGCACCAGGAAACGCGAGCTCGAGCCATTATGGGATCAGGAAATCTGTCTGGTGCGAAAGGCAATTCACACCAGCGACTAAACGCTCATTTTGCTTCTCTCTCTCCCTCTGCCTCTCTCTCTCTGCAAGTCTTCCTCTCTCTGTCTTGTTTCTCTCGTCTGGCTTTGGAAAGCGTTTCGGAGGCCCGAGTCCAAGCACCAAAACAAAGGAGTCAAGAAGGAGTCCTGGTCCAAGAGAGACCGGAGAGACATGAATTCACCCGTCTCTGGTTTCTGAAGCTCAGTACCAATATCACAGTGACGAGATGAAGCTGAGGTATCGAATATCTCACAAGTTTACTGCATTTACAGCTTAACTTTACACTCTCGGTCCTGTCAGTCAAAAATAACAGTGTCCTCCCAAAGTCCACACAGTGGGACAGCGTGAGACCTGTTCACCTGTTGTCCACCTGCGATTTTTGTCTTCAGACGAACACGTCCCACTACGTACGAAACGTTAGCATGTTAACAGCATGTCTCTCTGCCCCGCCCCCCACCCCCGTCACACAAAGCTGCTAACATTGAACATTTACACTTTTTGTCTTTGACAGACACAGAACAAACAGCACAGATGGAGAGAACTGGGACGACGGGACAGATTCAAAGGTTGGACATCAACGTCTCACGCACACACACCTAAAGGCTCTTTCATACTTCATGCACGTGCACTGGGCCGTGCAGCGTTCTCACGGCGACGTCACACCTGAAGCCATCCTGTACGTTCTCCCACCCGGTACCTGAGCCAGCCTTCTTTTTACCCAGAAACCCCTCTGCTATAGTTCATGTTCAACACTTAAAAAAGTAGATAATTACGATCTATAATTAGGAATTTGACAAAATATGTGAAAATTTGTTTTCATCTGGTTTGATGTTGTCGTGCCTGCAGGTTTTCCCTCATGGGGGAAAAATTAACACCTGCCAAAAACCCAAATGCTGTTTACACCAGCAGACACTCTGACTGTAAATGAAACATTATTTGGAGCTTTTTCTATTTCAAAAAACAGTTTAGTGAGCAGAGAGTGTGTTTCCTGCCGTCTGTCGAGTAAGATGTGAGTTTCGTGGCCTGTCTGTGCCACCTCAAGTCCCTGCAGCTTCTCGCCATGAATCATCTGACAAACTGCGAGATAAAGATCTAAAGTCTTTATTTCATGTCTGTTGCGGTTTCTACGCTCTGAGTGCAGTAAATCTGTGGAAATCGATAATTGCAGTTTATCAGCAACAGACGTCTGATGTCAGTGACTGTAAATGGTTCTGCACGTCCTCTGAAGTCTTTGTTTACTGAAGCTGTTCACGACAAGTGCTGTGGCAACTGGTTAACCAGAAACCAGCACAGAGCAGGAGAGGGTTATGATCTGACTGCAGATCAGCGCTCTGTCGGAGAGGTGTGAGTTATGTCATGGAGGATGGTCGGTGAGGTGCTTCTCAGTGATGAGAGACGGGCTCTTTGAACACGAGCAGGCAGATTTATTCAAGGTGAACGAACAAATGATGCTGCAGCATGTTTATATATAAGAGAAATTCATCATTCAGTGTTGTTAGGTGGAAAAACGAACCTCTCCATCATTATATTGGTGTTTATTGGCTTTGAAAAAAGAAATTTAACTTTATTTGAAATTCAAGTCTTAACATTCAACCTTAACAAGTGTTAAAAATACAAAGCAGATCTAAAATGTGGCGGGGGAGGCACAGTGAGGTTTTCCCTCCTGATACACAGACTGAAGTCGTGTTACCGTGTTGTTAGCTGTGTCTGATGGAGGTGGAGGTGAAGGGTGGGGGTGGATGCATCAGGTCTGCTCCCTCCTGCTCCTTTCACACAGTTTCTGAAGCTTTCTGAAACACACACTTCAGTGATCGCACCCACTTTACGCAGTAACTGTCAGTATTTTTTCATTCTTCACTGTTTCTGTCACTTCTCAGATGAACACCTGAGGCAGCGACGGTCTGACAGGGTGCTCCGATGATGTACCCCCTCCCAGCGTTACCTCTGAAAGGATGTTTGAGGCCCGGCCACCGTCTTCGTCCGCATCTGTGTCACTGTACGAGGATTCAGGCTGATCCCTGAACTCAGAATATCTTCCGCGTGGAAACCGCTCCGTTCTCTCTCTGCATCTCTGTACCAGACGCTCAGATACGATCTACTTGTGTCTTTGACGAATTCCCTCAGGTGGCTTTTATCCGGATTCATCCATATGTTCATTATTCCTCCTGAAGAACTAATGGAGACGGTACGAAGACGACGGCCAACTAGGCTGATGACCAACTTCTTCCAGTGCCAAAACTTGCTATACTGCATGTGTATTTACGTCTGATTTCATTTCAGAGAACTAAAATAACCATTTCCTGCTTTTGTTTGATTTTTTTTTTTTTTTTACCACATTGAAGTCTCAGGACTGAAGCTTAGTAATGAAGTGAAGATGATTTTTATTCATCCTTTTATAGTTTTTGATCTGACACAACGGTCTGAATGTCTGAAACCCAAAGTCCAACTTACCCCCAAAAAGAAAACTGAAAATATATAATAATCATCATCATCATCATAATATCTCTGTACACTAAGAACCATGTATCTCCAAACTAAATTATCTAAAAAAAATCAGTATCATATCTGAAAGTTTGGAGGAACGTGGTTTTCAGAGGACAGTGATACAGAATATAACACAGAACAAAGCTCAGAGGAAACAGAAGAGCTGAGGTTCACTGAGCCGACCGACCACCACCCTGAGATCCTGACGGATCGCTCCACACCCACACAGAGGCTTCATCCCAGAATCCACCACCCGCCCACAGCGACCCCCCGCCCCCCCCAGCTCCACCGTCTTCTCTGTCCATACATCCAAACGGAAGCCCAAAGCCAGACCGGTGCCCCCACACAGTGATGTCAGGCAGAACTGGGCCAAACTCCCACCGCCACCAGCATCCTCGGGCCCTTCCCACGTACGAGCACATCATCTGGGAGGAAGCTGGGCTCTTACCGCCGTCGTCTGTTCGGGTCAGGCCTCAGACACCCACCATGAGGGAGGGGACGCACAAATTATCCCTCCAAACGCAGAGGAACAATGGAAATGTGTTGATCCAAAAATGAAAAATCACTGGAAAACAAAAAGACACCTACACTCACGACTGGATTAATGGCAGGAAATGATTACAGTCTTAAATATTTAGAATTGTGTTTTTCAAAAGACATTTGGTGGAGAAAGTATGAAACGAACTGGAGGAGAAAACAGGGGAATAGGTGTGAAAGGAAGCCGGAGTTTAGCTTCTCTAAGCCTCTTTTTTGCTAAAGTTTACTGACATGTAGATGCAGAAATGACGACAGTAAAACCAGCCAGTGTTCATTCACTGATTCATTACTTCAGTCTCCTTAAAATACCCACACAAACTGTTATTCCTGTGCTGTTCATCCCACTATTTTTAGTGGAGATTTGGTGGCAGATGAATAAAAGTCTCCGTCAGCACGTCTCAGACTTCTGCAGCAGGTGGAGGGTGAAATGTCAGCCCGAGGCCTGTCCGCTCAGATCGGGCTTTGTGCTCCGTTTTTTCGTGGAGAAGTGACTGGACGTTCGTCATTGTGTTTGCAGCCGGCCGTTGGCGAGCGGGAGCCGGTCCAGCCATCTTGTGTGGAAAATTTCGGACTGGGCACGAGCCGGCCATCTGCAGCTCCAGGCCTTCAGCAGCCAGCAGCCAAACACAGAAACACTTCAGCTACCGACGGGCTCGGAGGAGGGAGGACGATGGAAATCAGCAGCAGAAATGTCTCTGTTCCATTTTGGAAGGAGAAGCTTTGACTAGTCATGATTCCAGAGTAATTACATTTATTTAAACTGCTCAGCCTCTGCTGCCTTCACTCGACTTTCTGCCTTTACTGCAAAACAAAACAGAATCAGAATAATTCCACGGCAAAGATCCAAACTCCTGAATGAGTTTCTCTGGCCAGTGACCCTGCAGTAGAAGTCAACTCCCAACATGCACCTTGGTGACATTTCTGAAACTAAAACACCATGGTACAGTGAAATAATCCAGGAGAGTCCTGTGTTGCTGTGGTGGGACTCATTGAAGAGCTGTTCTAAGAACTGTAACAGCACTACTGTTTAAACTTCAGGTGGATCCCTACCCCAACATCCTGTTTCCACAGGAAGTACATCACATTAAGGAAGTGAAATGCAATTTCCCCACTGAGGGACTAATAAAGGATTCTCTTATCTTAAAGGACATGAGGCCTAGCTTACCTGCAGAGCCTGAAGTGCAGGATAAACACACCTGAGCACTGTCAATCCTCCACACATCCTCTGAGCTGAGGGGGCTGGTGAGTAGCTGCACACACACACACACTTTGTGTGTCACAGACTTTGAGCTGACTCATGTGTTCCTCCACTGGTCCAGGGTTAATGAATGAATTAATATTAACATGTAGTCATATCCATAATCACCATGACAGCACTGGTTTGTTGGAGAACGATCCACAGATTGTTCAGAGAAAAAAACATTTCCTCAGCCGGAGTGTGAAGTTCCTCCATCTTTTTATTTGTTCAGACGTCAGGTAGAGCGGTGTGTGTGATTCACAGCGTGCGGCGGCGGCGACGGTGGCAATGGTTGTGATGTTGTTTAGGAGATGGTCGGGGAGGGAAGGTGACATCATCTCTACACCTGAGGCGGCGGAGCTGACACCTCCAGCGCTCAGACAGGTGAGAAGACAGCTGCTGGTCTCGAACAGCCACACACAGATCCATGTTTGTTGTGTTTTTGTGTAAAGGTTTGGGATCAGGAGGATGTGTGCATATTTTATCACTGTTATCATTAAGTGGGTGAGAAGGAAATCATTTTAGCCTTCAGCCGATTTCACAAAGACAAACTGACACAAGTTTAAGTTTTACTTTGGTTTGTTTGAAAGAGAGATCAGGACTCAGATCAGGATTCGGATCAGGACTCGGATCAGGACTCGGATCAGGACTCGGATCAGGATTCGGATCAGGATTCGGATCAGGACTCGGATCAGGACTCGGATCAGGACTCGGATAAGGACTCGGATCAGGACTCGGATCAGGACTCAGATCAGGATTCGGATCAGGATTCAGATCAGGACTCAGATCAGGATTCAGATCAGGATTCAGATCAGGACTCAGATCAGGATTCGGATCAGGATTCAGATCAGGACTCGGATCAGGATTCAGATCAGGACTCAGATCAGGATTCAGATCAGGACTCAGATCAGGATTCAGATCAGGACTCAGATCAGGTTTAACGACCTCTCTCAGTCTGCATCACACAACAAGAGTGTGAACTGCACTAAAGGCAGTTTACATCGGTACGTCTTAAACATTAAAAGATGTTTGTTACAGACGTCGGACTGTCATGTGATCGATTCAGGTCTCGATCGAGCCAGGACTCAGAAACCTGGAGCCGGGACTCAACGAACCCGGGGTCAGGACTGAGGAAACCTGGAGTCAGGTCAGTGGAACTAGACTGGAGCTGTGTGTGTATGTGTGTGTGTGTGTGTGTGTGTGTGTGTGTGTGTGTGTGTGTGTGTGTGTGATTAAATCCAGGGGTTCACTGACGTTTTCCATCAGCACTGTGAGTGTTTGGAAAAGTTTGTTGTGCTTGTGACTCTGATGACGCTCAGATCAGATTTAATGATCATTTAAAACCGGTTCATTCGCAGGGATCACTGACGTTTTCTTGCATGGATCCAGTGTTAAATGTTAAATTTGGATTTGTACATTAGATCATCTGTGATTCGCAGCTCCGCAGGTTTTACCCTCAGATTTTCAGAGGAGATGCATATTTTACCACACGGTTTCTCGTGGCGTCGGGACTTTTGGAAATACGGCAGAGAGAGATGCTTACCTCGTTCACACTCACTGATGAGAGAGCTGAGGTGTGTGTGTGTGTCTGTGTGTGTGTGAGTGTGTGTGTGTGTGTGTGTGTGTGTGTCTGTGTGTCTGTGTGTGTCTGTGTCTGTGTGTGTGTCTGTGTGTGTGTGTGTTGTGTGTGTGTGTGTGTGTCTGTGTGTTAGATGTGTAATCGACTTGGACAGTTGCCAGAAAGCGGGAACATCTGCAGGGCTGACAAAAAAAAACGTGTCGCCTTCTGATGTCGTCACACCACACACCTGAGTACTACAGGCTTATGTTTCCATATAGGATGCACACACACACACACACACACACACACTGTAACAGTCTGAATTCATCAGCTCCTCATGAAGCTGATCCTAATTAACATACAGTGTGTGGAGGAGCCTGAGGGCTGAACTGTTCCGTCAGGTGATTTCAGGAGTAAACACCAACTTTCATCAGCTGCTTTGTGGCAGTTTGGTGCAGTGAAGAGCAGAAATGACTCATCACATCTGAACAGAAACATTTTTATTAACGGTGATAACGAATGATTCATTTCAGTCCCACAGTAACGCTAATGATTTTTAAAGAGCTGCTTCAGTCCAGTGATTCCATCAAGTGTTGGACCACAGTGGGTTTCATTCATCAGACAGGTGCTGGAGGCTCGTAGGTGTAGGTGGTTACTGAGCTGCTGTACCTGTTGTTGTTGTTGTTGTACAGTGTTATCTGACTGTGTGTTAAGGTTGCGTATTATTGATCAGGACATGAAAAGAGACTCTGAGCAGTCGTCATGTGATTCATCTTCGGTGATCGGCAGCTCACAGCTGATCGTGCTCTCGGCTCTAACAGGCCGCCGTCCTTCTGCCCATAATCTACATTTTCCACTTTTTTCTCTCCCAAAAAGCAGAACGAACCCGTGCGCCCTCACCTCCGTGTTAGCTCCACCCTCGTATATAACAGGAGGAGGTGAATATTTTCCTCAGGTGGGCAGAGATCCAGATATCTCAGACTCTTTCTGATTTGATCTGCATCTCCCTGACGTTAATGCTTGTTAATGTTTTGTTGTTTTGTGTAAAGCACCAAGCTGCCGTTTGTATTTTTTCCCTTTCTTTTCTTTTCTTTTTTTTTGTCTTGCTGTGTTTCTCTCTCCACCCACCCGCTCAGCTCAGCGCTGCCTCAGGATCTGTTTCACTCACTAAATTGGCTCCTCAGACACCCTTCCCCTTCTTCCCCATCTCTCATTTAAAAAGTGAGAAATTATAATTATCTGAATTATGCTTTTAATGATGCGTTAATTAGAGTCATGGAGTGAGATTAGCCTATGAATTATTACTTGTGAAATCCTTCCAGATTCGTACGAGCTTCTCATACAGGCAAAGAGGAGGGAGAGGAGAGAAATGTTGGTGTGCTCGGTGATTAGCGCACCAATAAATAACAGAACAGATTGTGGTGCATATGCTTACGATTACAACTTTTAAACCAACGCTTTAAACTCACACCGACTGTCTTGTGCTGGCAAGAGGTTTCTGTACCAACAGCCCAGTCAGTTCTGTGTTTCCTTCAGAGGCTTTCTGTGCAGTTCTCACCAAATGTGAACTATTATTATACTGAGAGGAGAAAACTGATTGTTGATCTCTCAGTTTTTACCGTCTGCGAACGGAGTCGGTTCATCTTAAAGCTGATCTGCGTTTTATGTTAACAGTGAATCACATGACTGTTGGTTCATGTAGATAAACCCTCAGAGGTTCGTCTCCATCTCTGCAGCTCTGCTGAGCTTTTTAGCCTCTTTTAGCTCCTGGTTTTGGTTTTGGCTCTTTTCCTGCCTGGTTCGGTCTCAGGGTTTTCAGAATAAAAGCTGACAGCCTCTGTCCACGACCTGCTGAGCAGCAGACAGACTCCGGCAGAGCAGCTGGTGAAAACACGGTGCAGCATTTAAATCATATTTCCCTCAGGAGCTGGTGGAGACCAAACCCTGAGCTAAAAGAGAGTGAGCACTGGACTGAGAGACCACTCCAGATGAAGGATTATGTTGATCTGCTGGATGTGGAAGAAGTCAGCTGTTCACAGCTATTTTCCAGTGAAAGGGGAAAGTACGTTGTTGTGATTTCAGCTCGTTCCATTGCTCAGTTAAAGCAGCTCTCATTATATCTTCCCTGTCTTTGTGTCATGATGGAAATCCCATCATCAGACTGTCCTCAAGGGTCTTTATGGACATGTAGGTCAACAGGTGCAGCCATGTAGACTCCCAGTGCAGAGTCACTCAAAGGGTGACTGCTAGCGAGAGTGTTTCTAAGTTGGCGACAGTGTCCACGTTTTAAGCTAATTTATGAAGCTAACGCCTAAATACAATACAAAGTGACCAGATTCAGTGAATCATCTGTGTGAAACTATTTGTTCTGACAGAGAATGAAACTGAGTTTGTCGGTACACACACACACACACACACACACACACACACACACACACACACACACACACACACAGAACAACAAACCCAAAGCAGTTTACTGCCTCATTGAACCTATGTAAAACACGTATGCCATTATTACCCTCCTTGTTCCAGTCATATTCTCACATTTACATGGAGTGAGTGGAGGGACAATGGGGCAGGAGGTCGAGGGGGGGGCGGGGTATTTAGTGAGATTTCTGCTCCTTCCTCATTGCCAAAGGTTTCTGTGGTTTGCTCTTTGGTCTTTGTGGGTTTCAGTCTTAAACCTTGTCCCAGTCTTTAATCCGTCTGCAGTGTAGTTTGGTCCATCACATGCCACCAGAGCAGCTCCCCTGTACTGGAGTCCCTGTGTTGTGGTGCAGCGTAGTTCCACTGGACGTTCAGACCTCAGATGAGATCATAAAGTTGGTCATCTGAACAGCTAAACGGACCGTGCAGGGGACATTTGGGTAATCCCTGTTTGTAATAACACCGGCTGGAGCGCTTTGAATCGGAGGCGGCCATCTTCGCTCAGCCACTGTGACGCTGGCCTCGGTGTTTAGGACCTGGCAATGAGCGGCGGGATCCTCTGTCCAAACCCTGCGAGGGAAATCAGCCTGCTAATTTGCAGGATGTGCCGTCCTCCTCCCCGTTTTAAGCATGCATGGCTGCAGCTAAACAAGCAGAGAGGAGGAGGGGGCTCCGAGAAGAAGGCTCGCTTTCACTGTCTGAAAAGACTGAGCCGGATAACGAGGCCTCCTCTTAACCTGCTTCTACCTTTTTAAACAAATTAGCTGAGCTCATGTCTTTGCTGATGCTGGGAAACCAGAGGGTGGAGGACACACAATGGTAAAACACAGAGGCAGAGAAATAACAATCAGAACGCTGCACGTTTGTTTGACACATGTTGAAGCTGCTGCTGAGTCAAATACAGAAAGATAGACTGAGATACTTCATCAATCCTGAAGGAAATCAAGGAGTTACTCAGTTTAAACGTAGAATATTAAACAGATGTGAAAACAGGAATGAATTAGTCCAGTTCACATCGAACTGGGTCACTTCAAAAAAGTCAAAAATCTATGTTTTCTAAGTCAGAACAGCTGAAACAGAAAGTTTCAGTTTTTAGAAATAAAGTTTAGAGCTGAGTTTCTGTGGAACAAACACCATAGTTTGCAGACCTTCGATGGTACTGCAGCTAACAGCAGTGATAACACTCACCTTTACCTGTCGATGATCTGAGCACAGCTCAGAAGCAGGAGGACAGAGGAGCACAGAAGAAGAAAACAGCAGCTTTTTAAAACGTTCCCTTTTTATTTGACATGAATATCAACAGATCGTTAAATCTCCCTGAGCTCTGAAGCCAAAATATTAAAACTGATGCAGTCCCATTTTCACCAACATGCTTCTGCAGGTTGTACATTTTTCTCACCTTTGCCAGCTGCGTTCAGACGCCAACTTCCTGTCGCCAAAAACTCTGTCATCACTTATTTCATGGCTTAATAACATAATCCAGGTGTGATTATTGTCATATCCCGGTTTCTGTTTAGTAACAAGTTATTATATGATACTTATCTTTGACAACGAGTCAAATACAGTGGTGAGATTAACTTTTACAGTAGGTCCATAAAAAATATGATGAAATTTATGATGTAAAAATGTTGCGGCTGAACAGGCTGATGCTAATCTCACAAACAAATCGGATTTTATCGCTCCGAGGTCACATGACAACAGAAAAATACAGAGGTGCCAACACCAGCTGTTTGCTTCACAGTGATTGGCTCATTCACAGCTGGGCAGCAGGTAACATCCAATCGTATTCACGCAGGTGTGTAATATCACATAACCTTATCACTCTGGTTATGATCATGCCACAGATGGGCCGATCTTCAGTGATCATTTCTTTATTTTGTTTTTATATTTGTGCGTGCGTGTTTGTGTGTGTGTGTGTGTGTGTGTGTGCGTGTGTGCGTGTGTGTGTGTGTGTGTGTGTGTGTGTGTGTGTGTGTGTGTGTGTGTGTGTGTGTGTGAGTGTGTGTGTGTGTGTGAGTGTGAGTGTGTGTGTGAGTGTGTGTGCGTGTGTGTGTGTGTGTGTGTGTGCGCGAGTGCGTGTGTGTGTGAGTGTGAGTGCGTGTGTGTGCGCGAGTGCGTGTGTGTGTGTGTGTGAGTGTGTGTGTGAGTGTGTGTACAGCAGTTTACATCAGTGTCCCACAGTAACTGTCACTCTCCTCAGAGCTCCACAGTTCGTAGCATATTTTGGGAGAACAGATGAGAAGTGGATCAGTTTGAGAAGGTGAAGAGTTTTGTCAGTTTGATTTCTATCTGATGTGGGGAGAAGAAGCTGGTCCAGCCTCGTCCTCAGGTCCGTGAAACTTGTGTCCATCAGGTCCTGACTGAGACACATCAGTGTGCTTTGTGTTGCTGCTCCGTCGTCCTTTGACGGGTTCATTGTCTTTTCATCTCTTCTTTTCTCTTGTTCTCTTGTTCTCTTTGACTCTGTTGTCACTGTTTTAGTTTCCGGCAGTGTTTGCCTCCTCCGACACCTCTATTGGTGCCTAATTGCAATTCCTCAGACACTGTTTTAGTCATTTATTAGAGTTAAATATAAGCACTGCAGTAAGGTTGTGTGACTGTCTCCATCAAACCTGCTAATTGTTGCAATATTCAATTTTCCTTTGTCTTGAATGTGATTAGCACCCAGCCGGCATCAGTGAAATCAGACATTATTTACACGTTGGTTTTGGGCTGAAAAGATCTGAATATTCACCTTCGAACCTGCAGGATCCTTTTTTCTCCCCGGTCTAACACTTTGTTTCTGAGCTTCACTCAGAATAGCAGAGGAAAATCTAACGAGCTATGGAGACTCCCTCCCGCTGAACGCTCAACCTACCAGTGAAGAAGAAGAAGAAGAGGAGGAGGAGGAGGAGAAGATGAAGAGCCCACTTTGGGTGTTAAAACGCTTCAAGGGCCTCAGCAACACAACAGCGGCCGCCCGCGGACTCAAACACGACGACTGGAGGTCCTGTTGTTTTCTGTTTCTGTACAGGTTTATGTAAATCGGCTCCTCCCCCCTCCTCCCTCCCCCCTCCCCCACCCAATCACCCACTCCCTCCTTCTAACATTAATTAGCACAGTGCTACCTTGCTCAATATTTGGTAACAGAGCCACCGTCGGCGGATGCAGAAGTTTGCAGGATTTGGCTTTTAATTAGGTACAGGAGAGCGCAGGTGCGCTAACGAGCAAAAAGGAGCTAATTTGAATAAAAATCGTCCCGTTTATGAGGGAGGGGGTGGGGGAGGATATAATTAGCATCAGAGAGATAAACGGTGACAGGGTTCGTAGCTTCTGCTGCAGGAATTTGTGCTTAGATTGAACCTTTTACTCCGGTTTGTGAAACTCTTCGTTGTAATTTAGCAGAGAGCAAAACGCTACGGAAAGATGGAGGCACGAGAATGTGTCACTCTGATGTTTCTACAGGTCGTTTGTGCAGTTTTTCACACTCATGATGCAACGTCACGTGTCAGGAATCAGAAAAACGAACATCACAGCGCTAAAATAATTCAGTTTGACCTTCGTCGCTCATCCTCTGCTTTGTGTCAAGTTTTTCATCAGCAACAGCAGATTGAACTGCGGCCTGATCAAATCCAGCTGCTCTGAGACCAGGCAGTAAGAATGAACGAGCCCGGCTCATCCTGGGCACATGACTCACCCTCAGCGACAGAGTTCATGCCTTCATCCCGTCGTCGTGTTGTAACGAGATGGCGTTTGTTTACGCTGAACTTACTCAGGCAGAAACACTCAGCAGGCCTCGAGGCGGGAAATGAAAACGCCTTCCACATCTGCATAAAGCTGCAATTAGCGTGTGCTGTGAAACGAGTGTCAGAAATACACGTCTGAAAGAAGAAGGAGAAAAAAAAACACCTCACATGACGCGTACTGGTCGCCTCCGCCCAGGATCGTACCTCCACACCTACAGACGCAGGCTGCAGCAGAACAGGAAGTCAGGGCTCTGACTCGTCGGGGCTCAGACTCGTCGGGGCTCTGACTCGTCAGGCAGACGGTCGTTCAGTCTGATGCTGTGACGGAGTTTTACACAGTTTAAACTGGTGTAGTGTTGGTGGTTGATGTGGTTATAACCTGAACTCTGAGCCTGTGGTTCAGCTGTAGGTTCTTCCTGGTGTTTCCGTTGTGTAAATGAATACACGTGAAAAGCAGCTGTACTGACAGACGTGTTGTTAACACTGATTCATGTAGTTAATATGTGTGTAGCTGGATTTGTGGTCGGTGAGCAGGGCCCTGCTGTGGCTCGGGGACGGTGTAGATGTTCACTCCTGGTTGAGCGTCTGTGTTTTACGTAATGAGGCCGGATCGTTCTTTGATTTACTCGTTCGTGAACACTCATCGTGTCGTTTCAGAAAACTAAGTCGACAAAGAAAGTCTGAGTTGTTGTGTCTGTTTTAAGCTGTGGCTCTTCACTGGTCAGAGGATGGCTGCCTTCTCTGTGACCGCTCTGACTTTTCCAGGCGTCGTGTTGGTGATTTAGAAAATAATTTCCGTATTATTTTTTTCGAGCGCAGCTTGTCTTGTTGCTCCCTCCTGTTGCTGAAGCTTGGCTCTCCTCCAGTAACTGCCACAGATGGTGGTGAGTGTATCAGGTGAAAATAGCGACCGTTTGTTTATTTAAAACTAAAATACTTTCCATTTCTGGGAATCCAAACCATCGCCGCCCCTTCCCTCTAATAAAGAACCACAAAGCGAGGGCTCAGTTGTCTCAGCAGGAGACCCTGAACAGCCTCCGCCCGCCTGCAGCTGCTTACCTGTGTGGGATCACCTGTGCCGACTTGTATCAGAGAGAAATTAATGACAGGGGACGGTTCGATCGGCAGCTTCTCCTACGACATCACCCTCAGATCGCTGCAGGGTTCGCCGGGAAGCTGAGCGCCTGTCGGGACGCTGTCCGGTCATGTTCACCTGTTTCCTCGTCGCCCTCCGGAGCTTTAATCAGGGCTTTGTCTCCTGTGTTTCGTTCTTCAGCTGATTTAACATGAGGACAGCAGTGGAGTGAATCCTCTGATTCCTCTGCTGAGAATCAGACTGAATTCATTTTCACCCAAAGACTCGTTGATATCTCCTCCACTGGTTTAACCAGAAGCCTGTAACCTCGGTTACAGGCCTGAGAGGGGCTGATGTAGTGAGGCAGAGGCCTGCAGACAGAGGAACGTGTGTGTGTGTCTGTGTGTGTGCGTGTGTGTCTGTGTGTTTGTGTGTGTGTGTGTGTGTGTTTGTGTGTGCGTGTGTGTTTGTGTGTGTGTGTGTGTGTGGGCGTGTGCGTCTGTGTGTGTGTGTGTGTGGTATTTTGAACAGCTCCTGGCGACCAGCCTCGCTCTCCTAATGAGCTCTAATCCTCCATCAAACACACGCAAAACTGTGGAATCTATAAACAAAGACGACAACGCCGCGGCCAATCAGCTGTCAGTCAGTCACAGCCTCGGGTCGAGGCGACTGTTACTGCAGCAAACAGCAGGCCGGCACGGAGGCACGGGGCTGATGGGAAACAGGGAACAGTGTTGTCAGGAGGATGTTGTAGAGTGAGAATGAACCCGGCTGTGAGCGTCAGACAGTCGGTGTCCGGTCACATCACAGTCATTTCCCTCAGAGCTCGATGGTTGTTGGATGGTTGTTGGATGGTTGTTGGATGGTTGATGGATGGTTGTTGGATGGTTGATGGATGGTTGATGGATGGTTGATGGATGGTTGTTGGATGGTTGATGGATGGTTGATGGATGGTTGTTGGATGGTTGATGGATGGTTGATGGATGGTTGATGGATGGTTGTTGGATGGTTGATGGATGGTTGTTGGATGGTTGATGGATGGTTGATGGATGGTTGATGGATGGTTGATGGATGGTTGTTGGATGGTTGATGGATGGTTGATGGATGGTTGTTGGATGGTTGATGGATGGTTGTTGGATGGTTGATGGATGGTTGATGGATGGTTGTTGGATGGTTGATGGATGGTTGTTGGATGGTTGATGTCTCAGATGTGTCGGCTCTCTGTTCCCTCACAGCTCAGCCGTTCATTCTGAGTCACTTCATGCTCTGTAGGAGGATCTGATTCCATCCGGTCTCCACAAAGCTCAGTGTAAATGAAGTCCTGTTGTTCAGACCACCTCTGCAGGAGGCTGGGACACGTCCTGAAGGAGACGTGTGTGGAGACGTCTCCATCTCCACTTGTATCCGGATCAAATCCAGATCCAGATCGCTGGCCTGATTACAGCCCGTCTCTGCTTCCTCAGCTCCATGTAAATCAGGGTCACCTTCTCCTGAGCGAGGGGGTGATGCAGCTGAAGCTGTTTGGTAACTGACAAAAACAGCAGAAAAACAGGAACTTGTCTCAGAGACATCGGTTTAACCAGCAGGCACATGGAGGGATTGTTTTTATGAGCGGCACAGGAGTTTCACACTGATCGATAAATTCATTGATTATTAACGTAGTTGTTAGTTGTGGCCTTGGTACTGAACACGTGAACTGGACAGTTATCGAACTGTCCTTCTGTCTCAGTAGTCCACGGTTCAGCGGTTCAGGTAGGAATCAATCAGCTGTCAGTGCTGATGGGTTCAGACACAACGTCTCCATCAGGCGACACATCAACCGTCTGACTCAGGTGTTTATGAGCAGGTGCTGTTTGCTGACAGATGTGGTCGGGACATTTGATGGTAGCTGGTCGCTGCCGACTGGAAAGCGACATCCTGTCTGCGCCGCGCGATGGGCGACTGTTTGTATTCCAAACATGTATAATTAGTGTTTTTGCCTTTTCTCCCCCTGACTGCTGTTCACCTGTACGACAGGTTGGGTCACATTGTCCTGCCAGAGGTGACTGTTACCTCTGTGAGGTGTGTGTGTGTGCGTGTGTGTGTGTGTGCGTGTGTGCGTGTGTGTCTGTGTGTGTGTGTGTGTGCGAGTGCGTGTGTGTGTGTGTGTGTGTGTGTGTGTGTGCGTGTGTGTGTGTGTGTGTGTGTGTGTGTGTGTGTGTGTGTGTGTGCGTGTGTGTGTGTTTGTGTGTGTGTGTTCAAACCCCCAGCGATGCGTCACTTTCAACACTCTCACCTTTTTACAGAAACCTGAAAGCATCACAGGTGTAATTATTTTGTTTTTCGTGATCTCGATATAACACGTTTGGTTTCCTCATAATTATTTCCTGAGATGAAAATAACCCAAACGGCCTCCTCCTGATCATTAGAAGAAAATTAATGAACTCATAAATTCACAATCTGAAATCAGAGCTTGTTATGTCATAGTCACCAGAAAACGATGCTCCTCTCGAGGTCGCAGAATAATTATTCTTTGATGCCGTTATGTTTGGATCATTTAATCATTTTCCTGTGATCACAATAATGAAAATATATGAATATTTACCCTAATTAATAACTGTAACAGGAACAAAGTGACTCCAGGCAAAAAGCAGATCATTCACCAAGTGTGTGCTCAGTGAACAGATCATTATATGAAGCCTTCAGACCAACATCTGCACTTTAAACTTCTGAGAACCTGTAAATGACTGTTTGACACGTAGACTGTGTACTGCAGTATACACTGCACGGCCTAAAGTATGTGGACGCCCGTGTTTTGTTTTTTTAAATGCTTCTTGTTAGGAGTAACAGTCAGTTATGTAATTTTACCGTGACAGATGCACTTATTAGCTTTCAGTTAATTATTAATTAGAACAGCAGAAGAGACAGAACATTCATCAGACGAGTTCACAAACAGATTTATTTAATAACACGTGTCCATATTATAACTCTGGTGCTGCTGGACTGTATTAAGTTATACAGTGAGGGTGTTTCTATTAATTTGTCCACCCCACTTATATCAGTGAGGGTGGGCTAAATAACAGCTAGTTTTAGCTCAGTGTCTAATCAGCTGTCAGCTGACTGTATATAAATGTATTTCCATGTATATACATGTGTACGTGTGTGTATACATGTATTCTGCTTTACACACATATATTTTAATATTCCAGATTGATTGATAGATAGATACTTCATTCGTCTCCAGGGGAAATTCACATCTTGGCAGAGATTGGCTTCCACAGTAAAAAGTCTGTGTGAAAACATGAAATGATTTATTTACCCATCAGCCCTCAGAACTGAAAGGTGCTTCACAGCCGACAAAGCAACGTGAAGCAGTGTGAGTGAGTGAGTGAGTGTGCTGCTGCATTAACGTCAGACTCCATCCTTATTTTCTCCATGATTAAGTGTAATTATCCCAATCATTGTTCCGCAGACTCCCAGCAGCCCTCGTGTCTAATTCCTCAGCTATCATTACACTTAATTTGAGCTCTTTCAGTGATTCATAAAAAAACATCTTTTACTGCGCGAGCTCTGCGGCTGGAGGCGGTCTGTCGTTTCCCTCTCAGCCAATCGCAGCAGCCCGTCCAGGTGGCTCCGCAGGAAACATCCAGGGAAGGTGAGGTCGCCTCCGGCTGCTGACTCAGGGTCAGCTCTTCCTCCTGCTGGTCTCCACCGCTGGCAGAGGGCTGAAGCTGATCTGGGACCAGCGCCTGCGCCCTCTGAACCAGCTCTTCCAGTCTGTGGCGCTAACTCGCAGCTCAGCGCAGAAACCCGTCATTATCCCGTCATGGCGGTCGTAAATCAAACCCACCGGCTCTGTTGTCATGGCAACACGGCGGGCTTGGTGGTTTTACTGAAGCCGTGAATCAAATAGGGTTGGCACAATGTGTGTGTGTGTGTGTGTGTGTGTGTGTGTGTGTGTGTGTGTGTGTGTGTGTGTGTGTGACGGGGGGGGGGGGGGGGGGGACGTCCAGTTTTGGACAATGTAATAGTCTAATGAGTCAAACCTGCTGTCTGATGACGTCCAGGTGGACAGCAGAGCACTGAGCTCACCTGTCGCTCCCGGCAGCTGCAGCCAGACGCTACCTGGCTTAGACCGGAACCAGAACCCCCCCGCCCCGGTGCTCTCAGGGCACATAGCAGTGTGTGCGCTTTATATTCTGCAGGACACGTTTACGTGATTTGGCGTGCAGAGTTTTCCTTGGCTCACGTGCAGTGTACAGCACATTACTGAGAACATTAGCCCATCAATCACCCTCCTGTTAATGAACGGAGGAGTTTACCTGGCAGTTATGAGGCGCAGCAGTCAACATGTGTCACATAAATGCGGAGTGATTATCGATGGATGTGAATCACGGGCTTTTATAGACGTTCCATTCCTGTTTGACATCGTTATTTTCTGCCAGTTGCTGCTACACGCGTCGCGTCGAGCCGGATGTTAAAGTCACTCCGCTGGAAACACCGCGGTTACTTTGGTTCTATAGATTCCTCACAGAGCAGGAGACCGGGGCCGCGGCTTTATTTTCATCATTGATTCATTTCTTCACGTTGTTCATCGGTTGATCGATTAGTCTATGAATCGTCTTGATTGGTAAAATAGAGTCAGATATATGTACATGTGAGTAAAATGAGTTTGGCCTCCACAGGATGGAGGTGAATGTTCTATGCAGTAATTTGGCTTTAGGCTGGAAATATTACGGAGGCCCAGGAGGGTCACGGTGCGGCTCTCAGCAGCGCGTGGGTCCAGTTTATGGAAACGCGCTGCAGATTCTGCAGGAAGCAGAGATGATGAGAAACTTTACACGGTGCATCTACCGATGGTTCAGAAGGCCGAGCTGCGGCAGGAACCCGCCGCCGGCGGTGATCTGCTGCGGCTGAATCTGTGATGCGTGTGGATGTGGCTGTGTAACTGTGACTGCTCCATTAGCACAGAAACAATTCAACACACACACACACACACACACCAAACAGCTTGGAACCTGACTGATCTGGATCAGTTTCTAAAAATGGTAGTGGACGGTGAAAGTGATCGTTGTCTGTGTGTGTGTGTGTGTGTGCGTGCGTGTGTGTGTGTGTGTGTGTGTGTGAACAGAGTGTGGATGACTGGAGTTTCCCTCTGTCAAGCCCCAACACTGTCAGCTGTTCACACGCGCACGCGCACGCCAAACCGTTCAGACCTGCTGATTTATGGTCATGCCTGTGTACTCTCACACATACAAGCATGCAAATACCGGACCACATGTAAATACACACACACCAGCCCCTGGACTTTATGTGTGTGTGTTTTTGTTTCATATAAATGGACAAAAGTTCTGGGACAGACAGGTGTGCAGTTCACAGGATGAATGGGTGAATTTGGAGAACTGTGCGTCAGGTCGGCGGTGCTGTGATCAGCTGACGGGCCTGAGCTGCGGCTGCTGAGCTGCGGCAGCAGAGTGGATAACGACCCGCTCTGATGCTAATTGCTTTTATTTGCAGCAGTTAAGCTGATTTGGTTGATTGGGGGTTTGATAACGAGTGGCTGCGTTAATGTGTCTCGTTTGGATAAATACTTTGATTAATGTTTTAGAGCTGCCGAGCCCACACACACACACACACACACACACACACACACACACCTGATTCAACACACACAGAGCTGCTGGGTGATTGGCTCTAATTGTAGCACTTCACTGATTGGAGGACGATAATCTCAACAAGTGTGAAACAAACTTCACCAAACAACAGAGAAAAAGAACCCTGGGATGTAACACCCACTCACCCATCCATTCACCCACTCACCCATCCATTCACCCACTCACCCAGGGAAGGATGAATAAATGGATGTATGAGTGAATGGATGATGGATGGATGAATGTCAGATTTTCCCTCGTAGCTATGACTCGAACGTTGATGGATGGATGTTTGATCCTGAGTGGAACATGAATGAGTGAAACATGAATGAGTGGAACATGAATGTCATGTTGTCACAGTCCAGCAGTTATATCTGAGTCAGGATCAGCTGTGGACACAACAGATCGGCCTCTGTCACCGTGCTGTGGAAATTTGTATGTGCAAACTTTATTGCTCTCTCTGTTATCGCTGCATCGGATCAGCAGCAAAGCTCGTTTCAGCTGGATTCTCTGGAAAATCATGTTCACGTCACGGAAAAGCTCATGAAAATAGATATGAAAATGTCCTCCACACATCAGGAGACCGGCCGCTCGCTTTCAGGTTTCATAACTGAATCTAATAACCATCGTAACGCCCTGCCCCCTGCCCCCTGCCCACCTGCCCCCCCCGCCCCGTCAGTGTCAGTGCTGTTTTAAACGGGGGGTTAAACAGTGGCTTCACTCACAGGAGATAAAGAGAAGTGATGGTTTGTTTCTGCTGGTCGTGCACCTACACGCATTCCACCATCTGTTATTTCATTTCCGCCTCCCACCGTGAACACTGAAACATTTCCATGGCAACAGCACCAACATACAGGCAGGTAGCAGCGCGTGGAGGGGGAGGATACAACTGTCTGATGTGTCCGTGTGAGCTGATCAGGACTCAGTTTGATCTGAGGGGTTTCGGTGCTGATCCAGTTTGGGTCTGTGAGGCAGCAGCGCTGAGCCTCCTCCACACACACACACACACACGCGCGCACACACACACACGCGCACACACACACACACACACACACGCGCGCGCGCGCGCACACACACACGCACACACACGCGCGCGCGCGCACACACACACGCGCGCACACACACACACGCGCACACACACACACACACACACACACACACACACACACCCAGAGCCGGGCCCGGGTCTTATGTTACTGCTGTTTATTACTTTTTGTTGGTTTTACATATGAATGTGAATATGACTGAAGAACAGTCCGATTACAAAGAGCTGCGGCAGATTAACACGTGCTGCTGTCTCTGCCCATTGGATTCTGGGTAAAATCGGCCCACTGTTGAGTTCATGTTATTTTCAGTCAGACCGGGTCAGTGATGATCCAGTGAGGTAACTTATCAATAATCAGTATCTCTGTCCTCTGTCATCGTGTGTGTGTTTCTAATGATGTTTTCACATTGTTCCTGCACGCACACACGCACGCACACACACACGCACACACGCACGCACACACGCACGCACACACGCACACGGCTGTTTATTTTACTGAGCCTCGTCCTTTCTAATGGTTTGGTGGTTACAGTTGTCTTTGTCTCTGTCTCCAGCTCCTCGGTGTCTCCTGTCCTGACTGTGAATGCTGCAGAGCTGAGCGGGTCTCCTCTCTGTCCGGCCTGTGAGCTCCGTCAGCTGGTGATCAGCTCTGTGATGGACCGTCTGATCAGAACTCATCAATTAAGCGTTTAATCTTTCGTTTTCGTTTTTTGTTTTTGTTTGTTTGTTTGTTTGTTTGTTTTTACCTGAGCTCAGATTATTGATTGATATTGATCCGGGGCGCTTTAATAAACTCAGCACACGACCTGACACAGTTTGGGTTCTACTCTCGGGTTCTGCTCCTGATCCATGTTCTCTTCAGTCGTTCAGGGCCCGCGGAGAAGCCGGAGGAGGAGCAGGCGGAGGCCGCAGAGTCAGCGGCGGGACACCGGGACGGAGCCTCCGCCGCAGCCGAGGACGAGTCTCAGAGTGCGGCGGGTCCACAGGTGAGACCGGCGCTGAATTCCCTTCTTCTTTTCTTTAATTCTTTCCGCATCCGCCGTCAGAGGAAACACAGCTGAGACCGTCCTGAGAGTAAAACACCGCTTTAATCTGCGGACATTTAAATCTGAAAATATCTTCAGATGAAAAGAATTAATGATTAAACGTTATTACTGCGAATATTTCAGGATAATCTCAGGAGACCCTAACCCTAACCCTCAGGAGTGTTTCGCTTCAGTTAATTTATTAATAATCAATACAATCATCGTTGTTTGTTTTTTCCTTTTTTTTGGTGGAATTATTACAGAAAAATGTTACAAATATAACAACAATAATTATTATTATTCATAACAATTACTAATTCTATTATCGAACAACGTAAAATGTTCGTATCTTCTTCTTCTTCGTTTCCCGTTTAAACCGCAAATCCTCAAATTCAAAATATCATTTAGTCCAAATGAATTTGATGTGTTTTTTATAGACTTTACGAAAATCACCGACTCGTCCTAGAGGATTTTTCCATCTGTGCAGCATCTTGAGATTCTCCGCTGAGGCTCAGGGAAACTTTAAGAACAAAAACAACACGAACAGAAAAGAGAAGAAAGGACGGATCTGTCCTTTATTCCTTCGGCTTTACAAAAAAATAAGACAACATTTCGTTTAATTTCGTTTTATTTATATTTTTTTCCAAATCTGAACACAGGAAGTACAAAGCTTCTGTCTTCTTTTTTCCCTTTTTCAGAGGAAACGTGTTGTACAGTTAGTGCATTCGATCCTAAAACGATGAAAAAATAGATCTAAGAAGAAGAAGAAGAAGAAGTGCTACATAAGGAGATGATGAGGTAAATCTGTCCAGAAAGAGGAAACAAACAGAACGAACAGATGAACGGATGCAGAGAGAAACAAACAGTCCACACATTATTATTATTATTATCCTTATATACACATCAGATGCATAGAATACTTTTTTCAAATCCATTTTTACATAAATACCTACATTTTTTTTTGTTTGTTTCCAAAAAGACAAAAACTACCAGCAGAAGGAAAAGTGTCCAGGGTCAGCTGGTTTGCGGCTGCCGCAGTGCCGCTGAGCAGGGCACACAGGAGCCTGAGACCTCCGATTTCCTCACTTTAATATGCCAATAAAAAAAAGAGAAGGTCACGGGTTTGAACAGAAAGTGAAGACTGATAATCCACAAATTCAAGTCCACCTGTCAAACATCTTCAGTCTGTGACGTTCAGCACGTTCCACAGATTCCTCATGTTCCTTTTCACCGAGAAGCTGAGCTCTGAAATCAGACCAGCGTTTGAACAAACGGACGTTTCAACGGATTCAACCGTTATTTTGGAAACAAGTGAAGATTAATGAGCCTTAAACAGAATCGTCAGCTTCATCCAGGATGAAATGACGAGGTGTTCACATCTGAAGCTGTGTAATCAGACCTGTAATGTTCATGTCAGAGCGGAAACTAAAGCCCTAACAGCTGATCGGTTTCCCCGCTGCGGACAGAAGCTCTCACATTAATGCTGAACAGCAGAAGGAAGCCTGGAACGTAAAGAACGTCTCAGAGCTGATGTTCTTCAGGAGCGTTTAGCTTTAATGTCTGTGTGTTAGCAGCTGAGTGTGGAGGAAAAGCTCGGATCTGAGATCAGGGTGCATCCTCTCTGCGTGCTTCCCGCCGGAGGAGCGGACAGACGGACGCTCAGACACCTGTGACCACGTTTGGACTTTTTTATTTCCGCCTCTCAGAAGCGTCACGTCTCCGACAGGAAGTCCGTTTTTTAAGCTCCTCCCTCTGGCTGATCAGACTTTTTTCTTTTTTTTAAAATCATCATCGTGTCCATAACGAGAGAACTGTCTTTTTGACTTCAGGGACATCCGTCAGTCCTCAGGAAGGTGAGCTGTCCATCTGTGTGTGTGTGTGTGTGTGTGTGTGTGTGTGTGTGTGTGTGTGTGTGTCCTTGCCATTCATCTGTAAACCTATGTAGAAACAGCGGATGTGAAAATTGTCCAGATGTCAAAGAAGAACAGGCTCGAAAGCTCCGGGTTTAGGTGAACGTTCCAGTCACTGCTCAGATGCAGATGTTTGCTGTGTCACGTTTCAGGCGGGTTTGTGAGTCAGCAGTGTGATGTTTGCTCTGATCAGTGAAGCCTGAAGAAAATCGTCTCACGTTGCAACATCAACTTTTATTTTGAAAGTCAGGCCCCAGCTGCAAACAGCGGTGGATCATCTGATGATGACCTGATTTTACCGTCGCTCTGCAGAGATCTGTGCAGATGTTGTGACACTGGGACCCCCACCCCACCCTCCAGCCTCCACCCCCCAGCCTGACATTTACCCTGACAGGCAGGCTCTCCCTTCTTTTCCTGCGTGAATCTAAATCTGGATTCACAGATTCATCACAGCTCAAACTGGTTTTCCATTGTTGGTACTGGGAGCTAAAGTTAGCCTCGTGCCTCGGTCTCCTCTGACAAAGCAACACACTCCGTGTTTTCATGAAGCTGCTTCTGTTTTTAATGCAAATGTTTCTGATGTTTTTAAATATCCCACAGAGGCAGTGTGGGTTCCCGGGGACCGACTCTCCTGGACCTGCCTGGTTCACGCACATTAAAAGTGGATGTAAATATCTATAAATCTGCTTTAACTCCATCCTGAGGACGAACATGGGAGAGAGGAACTCATGCACCTGAGTCTGAAGCGAACACTGACCCGACCTGTTCAGAGTCTGACTCCGCCACGCGTGGGGAAGGCGTCTGGATTTAAAGACCTTCAGGGGTTTGTGCGGTACGACGTGTGTGAGTGTGCGTGTGTGTGTGTGTGTGTGCGTGCGTGTGCGTGTGTTTGCTGCAGTCTAGTCCTCGCTGATCACGTCCACGTCCTCTCCCGCCGCCTGCTGCGTGGCTGCTCTCCAGCGGCTGATGTGCTGACTGCCCTTCCTCTTCTGCTGAGCCTCCGGAGACTCTTCCTCCAACTTCTGACGCTTGTGCTTCGTCCTGCGGTTCTGAAACCACACCTTCACCTGAGAGAGAGAGAGAGAGAGACGGGGAGAGGTGTGTGTGTGAGGTGAGTGTTTAACTTTACTGTGTGAGCCTCTGTCAAACACACAGTTCGGCTTCAGCTCCTCAGCGTACGGACCGGACGTGTCCCGCTCTTTGACCTCATTAAACGCAATCAGATCACGGTCACAATGTAAGAATAGATTTTATTATAAAAATGTAAGAACCATTATGATGCCTCTTTTCACGGCTGAGCTACTTTTAACAAGTTATAACTGGTTCAGATGTGAACCTTCCGTGTGGGGGTCCTTTATAAACACTGTCATACATAGGATGTATGTATTTTACGGGGGGGCGGGGCTCTAGCGGCCGGTGCCAGGGGCCTGATGATCCTCCTCTGACTACTGTTAGGAACCTGAGGAGACGCAGGAAGCTGCTACCACAGCTCCGACGTCTGCGTCTGTCAGGAATGATAACACGTGTAGTGATTTAAGATCTTCATCCCGGTAAAACACGAACGTGACACGCGGGACTGTTCAGACTCGTCCTGCTGACTAACGGCTCGTGTTGCACAATCTGTCAGAGCGAAGTGAGACCGGATCTGGATCCAGGTCGGCAGGGTCTGCCCAGGGCTGAGAAACTCCCGTCAGACCTGCTCTGAGACGGATCTGAGATCAGAACCAGAGCAGGAGATCGTTACCGGCCACGAAGGTAAACGGCAAACGCTCTGATATCGGTCTGATTAATAGCTGCTGATGGCTGCGACTCTCCGCTGACTGATAGATTCCTCTCTCTCCCCCTCTCTCCCCCTCTCCCCCCCTCCCTCTCTTCCTGTCCTCTGTTGTGAAATTAGCTCATAAATAATTGTGGATGATTCACGTCGTTTCACTGCGACGATCTGATGAGAGACGCTGTCAGTCAGTGCTGAGAAAAGGCCGAGGGAGCTGACTAACCATCGACTCAACCCCCCCAAACCTCCCATCACCACCCCCACCCCCCTGGTCAGCGGGGCAGAGGTTGTCCTCGTCTCCTTCCTCATCACCCACAAACACAACGCTGAGTTCGTCAGACCGGTTACAATTATTTACCTTTTCTCTGTCCATTTATTATTCACCCATTTGTGTCTTGATCAGTGTATTGATTGATTATATCTTCAGTAATTTCTATCACATCTGGTTTTATTAAACTCAGATTTCACTAAACTATTGCCAGTAAAAAAATATATATTTCAGAATTCACATATTTGTCATTTCTTTTTTTCTGGGGGCATCTGTCTTTAACGATTTTCTTCTGGACACTTTATTTGCATAATCATTCATTCATTCATCCATTCATTCCTATGTCCTATCATGTTTGTATTTTTCCTGCTCAGTTTTCATTCTTTACCTGTTTTAGTTTTTATTCATCCACTCATCCATCCATCCATCATTACAGGGACTCAGCGTCTCCCCAGCTTTTCCCTGCTCCTCCCGGGTCTGTCCGTGTGGAACAGCCTTGCTTCGACTCATCCCGGAGATCTCCAGAACACCCGAGTCTACGCACTCTAACCAGCCGGGCGGAAGAGCTCGCAGACGGCGTCGAGATCGTAAACAGAGACGGGGTGAGCGCGGAGGGCTAAGAGCTAAGCTAAAAACAACACCGTGCCGGCTCTCTCTACCCAGCGGTTTCCTCGCTAATGTGCGGTCCTTGGTGAACAAACTGGACGAGATGCGACTCCGCATCAACAGCAGTAAGAGACTTTTGGACTGCAATGTCATGATTTTCACAGAAACACGGCTACACAGCCGCATACCCGACAATGCTATGAGCTAACGCTATGACTATGCTAATGAGCTAGCCGGACGCTACACACTCCGGGCAGATAGGACGGCGGATGACTTCAGTAAGACCAGCAGCGGAGGACCGTGCATGCAGGTAAACGAAGCTTGGTGTACGAACGGTGTCTCCACTGGGAGACGCTGCTCAGCTAACCTGTAGTTTCTCACGGTATCGACCCTTTTTATCAGCCACGGGAGTTTACTTCCACCATTATCACCGCAGCCTATAGTCCCCCAGATGCTAATGGTAAGATTGCTATGAAGCAACTTCATGCAGCCCTGTAACCCCCCACCCATGCACCTGTACAGTATGTTACACCTATTTAACTGTACATTCTGTCCATAGATCACTCATCTGTATAACACGTTTATTGTATATAACTCAGCTGTAGATACTGTTTATCCTGCACTTGCTGCTCTCGCGCTTCTGGTTAGATGCTAAACTGCATTTCGTGACCCTGTCCCTGTACATGTGTAATGACAATAAAGCTTAATCTAATCTAATCATTCATCTACTCATTCCTTCATATGCTTATGTCACGTTATACCTTTTCTCTGGTATGTACGCAATGGGTTGTCTCAGTGTCGGGTCTGAGCCATTTATTTTTTTTAAATAACTTTATTGATGCCTCCCTGGGGAAATGACTGTATTTTAGCCACACCAAGTGAACGAAACACACACACAAGCATGCACATGCACTTAATACGCTGGTGCAGGGGGCAGCCTAGTGAGGTGCCCGGGGAGCTGGGGTGGATTTTTACTTCAGTATAGTACAGATACATAAAACATACTTAAGTACAGTAACGAAGTACAAATACTTAGTTACATTCCATAACTGTTGTCAGGTCAGTTTACAACCACAGGTCAAGCCGAAGGCGAACCTCAGGAGCGCCCTCTACTGGAGCATCAGGTGAGCTGAACAACTGAGGTGTCACTTTACCGACAGGTCAGTTTACCGATAGGTCAGTTTATATATTTTGTATATTTTTTTGCTGAATTTGACGCCTTACTATACTATGACGTTTTTTATGACATTTTGAGGTAAAAAAAAATTTTGACTTTTTTTGGCCGAAAAAAACGCCTTACTATACTATGACGTTTTTTATGACATTTTGAGGTCAAAAAATTTTTTGACTTTTTTTGGCCGAAAAAAACGCCTTACTATACTATGACGTTTTTTATGACATTTTGAGGTCAAAAAAAATGTTGACTTTTTTTGGCCGATTTTGACGCCTTACTATACTATGACGTTTTTTATGACATTTTGAGGTCAAAAAATTTTTTGACTTTTTTTGGCGGAAAAAAACGCCTTACCATACTATGACGTTTTTTATGACATTTTGAGGTCAAAAATTTTTTTGACTTTTTTTGGCCGAAAAAAACGCCTTACTATACTATGATGTTTTTTATGACATTTTGAGGTCAAAAATTTTTTTGACTTTTTTTGCCCGATTTTGACGCCTTACTATACTATGACGTTTTCTATGACATTTTGAGGTCAAAAAAATTTTTGACTTTTTTTGCCCGATTTTGACGCCTTACTATACTATGACGTTTTTTATGACATTTTGAGGTCAAAAAATTTTTTGACTTTTTTGGCCGAAAAAAACGCCTTACTATACTATGACGTTTTTTATGACATTTTGAGGTCAAAAAATTTTTTGACTTTTTTTGGCCGAAAAAAACGCCTTACTATACTATGACGTTTTTTATGACATTTTGAGGTCAAAAAATTTTTTGACTTTTTTGGCCGAAAAAAACGCCTTACTATACTATGACGTTTTTTATGACATTTTGAGGTCAAAAAAAATTTTGACTTTTTTGGCCCGATTTTGACGCCTTACTATACTATGACGTTTTTTATGACATTTTGAGGTCAAAAATTTTTTTGACTTTTTTTGCCCGATTTTGACGCCTTACTATACTATGACGTTTTTTATGACATTTTGAGGTCAAAAAATTTTTTGACTTTTTTTGACCGAAAAAAACACCTTACTATACTATGACGTTTTTTATGACATTTTGAGGTCAAAAAATTTTTTGAGTTTTTTTGGCCGATTTTGACGCCTTACTATACTATGAGATTTTTTATGACATTTTGAGGTCAAAAAATTTTTTGACTTTTTTGGCCGAAAAAAACGCCTTACTATACTATGACGTTTTTTATGACATTTTGAGGTCAAAAAAATTTTTGACTTTTTTGGCCCGATTTTGACGCCTTACTATACTATGACGTTTTTTATGACATTTTGAGGTCAAAAAATTTTTTGACTTTTTTTGGCCGATTTTGACGCCTTACTATACTATGACGTTTTTTATGACATTTTGAGGTCAAAAAATTTTTTGACTTTTTTTGGCCGAAAAAAACGCCTTACTATACTATGACGTTTTTTATGACATTTTGAGGTCAAAAATTTTTTTGACTTTTTTTGCCCGATTTTGACGCCTTACTATACTATGACGTTTTTTATGACATTTTGAGGTCAAAAAATGTTTTGACTTTTTTTGACCGAAAAAAACACCTTACTATACTATGACGTTTTTTATGACATTTTGAGGTCAAAAAAAATTTTGACTTTTTTGGCCTGATTTTGACGCCTTACTATACTATGACGTTTTTTATGACATTTTGAGGTCAAAAAATTTTTTGACTTTTTTTGCCCGATTTTGACGCCTTACTATACTATGACGTTTTTTATGAAATTTTGAGGTCAAAAAATTTTTTGACTTTTTTTGGCCGAAAAAAACGCCTTACTATACTATGACGTTTTTTATGACATTTTGAGGTCAAAAAATTTTTTGACTTTTTTGGCCGAAAAAAACGCCTTACTATACTATGACGTTTTTTATGACATTTTGAGGTCAAAAAATTTTTTGACTTTTTTTGGCCGATTTTGACGCCTTACTATACTATGACGTTTTTTATGACATTTTGAGGTCAAAAAAGTTTTTGACTTTTTTTGGCCGAAAAAAACGCCTTACTATACTATGACGTTTTTTATGACATTTTGAGGTCAAAAAATTTTTTGACTTTTTTGGCCGAAAAAAACGCCTTACTATACTATGACGTTTTTTATGACATTTTGAGGTCAAAAAATTTTTTGACTTTTTTTGACCGAAAAAAACACCTTACTATACTATGACGTTTTTTATGACATTTTGAGGTCAAAAAATTTTTTGAGTTTTTTTGGCCGATTTTGACGCCTTACTATACTATGAGATTTTTTATGACATTTTGAGGTCAAAAAAATTTTTGACTTTTTTGGCCGAAAAAAACGCCTTACTATACTATGACGTTTTTTATGACATTTTGAGGTCAAAAAAAATTTTGACTTTTTTTGGCCGATTTTGACGCCTTACTATACTATGACGTTTTTTATGACATTTTGAGGTCAAAAAAAATTTGGACTTTTTTTGGCCGAAAAAAACGCCTTACTATACTATGACGTTTTTTATGACATTTTGAGGTCAAAAAAAATTTTGACTTTTTTTGGCCGAAAAAAACGCCTTACTATACTATGACGTTTTTTATGACATTTTGAGGTCAAAAAATTTTTTGACTTTTTTTGGCCGAAAAAAACGCCTTACTATACTATGACGTTTTTTATGACATTTTGAGGTCAAAAATTTTTTTGACTTTTTTTGCCCGATTTTGACGCCTTACTATACTATGACGTTTTTTATGACATTTTGAGGTCAAAAAATTTTTTGACTTTTTTTGCCCGATTTTGACGCCTTACTATACTATGAGATTTTTTATGACATTTTGAGGTCAAAAAAATTTTTGACTTTTTTGGCCGAAAAAAACGCCTTACTATACTATGACGTTTTTTATGACATTTTGAGGTCAAAAAAAATTTTGACTTTTTTGGCCCGATTTTGACGCCTTACTATACTATGACGTTTTTTATGACATTTTGAGGTCAAAAATTTTTTTGACTTTTTTTGCCCGATTTTGACGCCTTACTATACTATGACGTTTTTTATGACATTTTGAGGTCAAAAAATTTTTTGAGTTTTTTTGGCCGATTTTGACGCCTTACTATACTATGAGATTTTTTATGACATTTTGAGGTCAAAAATTTTTTTGACTTTTTTGGCCGAAAAAAACGCCTTACTATACTATGACGTTTTTTATGACATTTTGAGGTCAAAAAAAATTTTGACTTTTTTGGCCCGATTTTGACGCCTTACTATACTATGACGTTTTTTATGACATTTTGAGGTCAAAAAATTTTTTGACTTTTTTTGGCCGATTTTGACGCCTTACTATACTATGACGTTTTTTATGACATTTTGAGGTCAAAAAATTTTTTGACTTTTTTTGGCCGAAAAAAACGCCTTACTATACTATGACGTTTTTTATGACATTTTGAGGTCAAAAATTTTTTTGACTTTTTTTGCCCGATTTTGACGCCTTACTATACTATGACGTTTTTTATGACATTTTGAGGTCAAAAAATTTTTTGACTTTTTTTGACCGAAAAAAACACCTTACTATACTATGACGTTTTTTATGACATTTTGAGGTCAAAAAATTTTTTGACTTTTTTGGCCGAAAAAAACGCCTTACTATACTATGACGTTTTTTATGACATTTTGAGGTCAAAAAAATTTTTGACTTTTTTGGCCTGATTTTGACGCCTTACTATACTATGACGTTTTTTATGACATTTTGAGGTCAAAAATTTTTTTGACTTTTTTGGCCGAAAAAAACGCCTTACTATACTATGACGTTTTTTATGACATTTTGAGGTCAAAAAATTTTTTGACTTTTTTGGCCGAAAAAAACGCCTTACTATACTATGACGTTTTTTATGACATTTTGAGGTAAAAAAAAATTTTGACTTTTTTTGGCCGAAAAAAACGCCTTACTATACTATGACGTTTTCTATGACATTTTGAGGTCAAAAAAAATTTTGACTTTTTTTGGCCGATTTTGACGCCTTACTATACTATGACGTTTTCTATGACATTTTGAGGTCAAAAAAAATTTTGACTTTTTTTGGCCGAAAAAAACGCCTTACTATATTATGACGTTTTTTATGACATTTTGAGGTGAAAATTTTTTTTGACTTTTTTTGGCCAATTTTGACGCCTTACTATACTAAGACGTTTTTTATGACATTTTGAGGTGAAAAAAAATTTTGACTTTTTTTGGCCGAAAAAAACGCCTTACTATACTATGACGTTTTTTATGACATTTTGAGGTCAAAAAATTTTTTGACTTTTTTTGCCCGATTTTGACGCCTTACTATACTATGACGTTTTTTATGACATTTTGAGGTCAAAAAATTTTTTGACTTTTTTTGGCCGAAAAAAAACGCCTTACTATACTATGACGTTTTTTATGACATTTTGAGGTCAAAAATTTTTTTGACTTTTTTGGCCGAAAAAAACGCCTTACTATACTATGACGTTTTTTATGACATTTTGAGGTCAAAAAATTTTTTGACTTTTTTTGACCGAAAAAAACACCTTACTATACTATGACGTTTTTTATGACATTTTGAGGTCAAAAAATTTTTTGAGTTTTTTTGGCCGATTTTGACGCCTTACTATACTATGAGATTTTTTATGACATTTTGAGGTCAAAAAAATTTTTGACTTTTTTGGCCGAAAAAAACGCCTTACTATACTATGACGTTTTTTATGACATTTTGAGGTCAAAAAAAATTTGGACTTTTTTTGGCCGATTTTGACGCCTTACTATACTATGACGTTTTTTATGACATTTTGAGGTCAAAAAAAATTTGGACTTTTTTTGGCCGAAAAAAACGCCTTACTATACTATGACGTTTTTTATGACATTTTGAGGTCAAAAAAAATTTTGACTTTTTTTGGCCGAAAAAAACGCCTTACTATACTATGACGTTTTTTATGACATTTTGAGGTCAAAAAATTTTTTGACTTTTTTGGCCGAAAAAAACGCCTTACTATACTATGACGTTTTTTATGACATTTTGAGGTCAAAAAATTTTTTGACTTTTTTTGACCGAAAAAAACACCTTACTATACTATGACGTTTTTTATGACATTTTGAGGTCAAAAAATTTTTTGAGTTTTTTTGGCCGATTTTGACGCCTTACTATACTATGAGATTTTTTATGACATTTTGAGGTCAAAAAAATTTTTGACTTTTTTGGCCGAAAAAAACGCCTTACTATACTATGACGTTTTTTATGACATTTTGAGGTCAAAAAAAATTTGGACTTTTTTTGGCCGATTTTGACGCCTTACTATACTATGACGTTTTTTATGACATTTTGAGGTCAAAAAAAATTTGGACTTTTTTTGGCCGAAAAAAACGCCTTACTATACTATGACGTTTTTTATGACATTTTGAGGTCAAAAAAAATTTTGACTTTTTTTGGCCGAAAAAAACGCCTTACTATACTATGACGTTTTTTATGACATTTTGAGGTCAAAAAATTTTTTGACTTTTTTTGGCCGAAAAAAACGCCTTACTATACTATGACGTTTTTTATGACATTTTGAGGTCAAAAATTTTTTTGACTTTTTTTGCCCGATTTTGACGCCTTACTATACTATGACGTTTTTTATGACATTTTGAGGTCAAAAAATTTTTTGACTTTTTTTGCCCGATTTTGACGCCTTACTATACTATGAGATTTTTTATGACATTTTGAGGTCAAAAAATTTTTTGACTTTTTTGGCCGAAAAAAACGCCTTACTATACTATGACGTTTTTTATGACATTTTGAGGTCAAAAAAAATTTTGACTTTTTTGGCCCGATTTTGACGCCTTACTATACTATGACGTTTTTTATGACATTTTGAGGTCAAAAATTTTTTTGACTTTTTTTGCCCGATTTTGACGCCTTACTATACTATGACGTTTTTTATGACATTTTGAGGTCAAAAAATTTTTTGAGTTTTTTTGGCCGATTTTGACGCCTTACTATACTATGAGATTTTTTATGACATTTTGAGGTCAAAAAATTTTTTGACTTTTTTGGCCGAAAAAAACGCCTTACTATACTATGACGTTTTTTATGACATTTTGAGGTCAAAAAAAATTTTGACTTTTTTGGCCCGATTTTGACGCCTTACTATACTATGACGTTTTTTATGACATTTTGAGGTCAAAAAATTTTTTGACTTTTTTTGGCCGATTTTGACGCCTTACTATACTATGACGTTTTTTATGACATTTTGAGGTCAAAAAATTTTTTGACTTTTTTTGGCCGAAAAAAACGCCTTACTATACTATGACGTTTTTTATGACATTTTGAGGTCAAAAATTTTTTTGACTTTTTTTGCCCGATTTTGACGCCTTACTATACTATGACGTTTTTTATGACATTTTGAGGTCAAAAAATTTTTTGACTTTTTTTGACCGAAAAAAACACCTTACTATACTATGACGTTTTTTATGACATTTTGAGGTCAAAAAATTTTTTGACTTTTTTGGCCGAAAAAAACGCCTTACTATACTATGACGTTTTTTATGACATTTTGAGGTCAAAAAAAATTTTGACTTTTTTGGCCTGATTTTGACGCCTTACTATACTATGACGTTTTTTATGACATTTTGAGGTCAAAAATTTTTTTGACTTTTTTGGCCGAAAAAAACGCCTTACTATACTATGACGTTTTTTATGACATTTTGAGGTCAAAAATTTTTTTGACTTTTTTGGCCGAAAAAAACGCCTTACTATACTATGACTTTTTTTATGACATTTTGAGGTAAAAAAAAATTTTGACTTTTTTTGGCCGAAAAAAACGCCTTACTATATTATGACGTTTTTTATGACATTTTGAGGTGAAAATTTTTTTTGACTTTTTTTGGCCAATTTTGACGCCTTACTATACTAAGACGTTTTTTATGACATTTTGAGGTGAAAAAAATTTTTGACTTTTTTTGGCCGAAAAAAACGCCTTACTATACTATGACGTTTTTTATGACATTTTGAGGTCAAAAAAATTTTTGACTTTTTTTGCCCGATTTTGACGCCTTACTATACTATGACGTTTTTTATGACATTTTGAGGTCAAAAATTTTTTTGACTTTTTTTGCCCGATTTTGACGCCTTACTATACTATGAGATTTTTTATGACATTTTGAGGTCAAAAAAATTTTTGACTTTTTTGGCCGAAAAAAACGCCTTACTATACTATGACGTTTTTTATGACATTTTGAGGTCAAAAAAAATTTTGACTTTTTTGGCCCGATTTTGACGCCTTACTATACTATGACGTTTTTTATAACATTTTGAGGTCAAAAAAATTTTTGACTTTTTTTGGCCGATTTTGACGCCTTACTATACTATGACGTTTTTTATGACATTTTGAGGTCAAAAAATTTTTTGACTTTTTTTGGCCGAAAAAAACGCCTTACTATACTATGACGTTTTTTATGACATTTTGAGGTCAAAAAATTTTTTGAGTTTTTTTGGCCGATTTTGACGCCTTACTATACTATGAGATTTTTTATGACATTTTGAGGTCAAAAAATTTTTTGACTTTTTTGGCTGAAAAAAACGCCTTACTATACTATGATGTTTTTTATGACATTTTGAGGTCAAAAAAAATTTTGACTTTTTTGGCCCGATTTTGACGCCTTACTATACTATGACGTTTTTTATGACATTTTGAGGTCAAAAAATTTTTTGACTTTTTTTGGCCGATTTTGACGCCTTACTATACTATGACGTTTTTTATGACATTTTGAGGTCAAAAAATTTTTTGACTTTTTTTGGCCGAAAAAAACGCCTTACTATACTATGACGTTTTTTATGACATTTTGAGGTCAAAAATTTTTTTGACTTTTTTTGCCCGATTTTGACGCCTTACTATACTATGACGTTTTTTATGACATTTTGAGGTCAAAAAATTTTTTGACTTTTTTTGGCCGATTTTGACGCCTTACTATACTATGACGTTTTTTATGACATTTTGAGGTCAAAAAATTTTTTGACTTTTTTTGGCCGAAAAAAACGCCTTACTATACTATGACGTTTTTTATGACATTTTGAGGTCAAAAAATTTTTTGACTTTTTTGGCCGAAAAAAACGCCTTACTATACTATGACGTTTTTTGTGACATTTTGAGGTGAAAAAAAAGTTTGACTTTTTTTGCCCGATTTTGACGCCTTACTATACTATGACGTTTTTTATGACATTTTGAGGTGAAAATTTTTTTTGACTTTTTTTGCCCGATTTTGACGCCTTACTATACTATGACGTTTTTTATGACATTTTGAGGTCAAAAATTTTTTTGACTTTTTTTGGCCGAAAAAAACGCCTTACTATACTATGACGTTTTTTTCTGACATTTTGAGGTCAAAAAAAATTTTGACTTTTTTTGGCCGAAAAAAACGCCTTACTATACTATGACGTTTTTTATGACATTTTGAGGTCAAAAAAATTTGTGACTTTTTTTGGCCGAAAAAAACGCCTTACTATACTATGACGTTTTTTCTGACATTTTGAGGTCAAAAAAAATTTTGACTTTTTTTGGCCGAAAAAAACGCCTTACTATACTATGACGTTTTTTATGATATTTTGAGGTCAAAAAAAATTTTAACTTTTTTTGGCCGATTTTGACGCCTTACTATACTATGACGTTTTCTATGACATTTTGAGGTCAAAAAAAATTTTAACTTTTTTTGGCCGAAAAAAACGCCTTACTATACTATGACGTTTTTTATGACATTTTGAGGTGAAAATTTTTTTTGACTTTTTTTGGCCAATTTTGACGCCTTACTATACTAAGACGTTTTTTATGACATTTTGAGGTGAAAAAATTTTTTGACTTTTTTTGGCCGAAAAAAACGCCTTACTATACTATGACGTTTTTTATGACATTTTGAGGTCAAAAAATTTTTTGACTTTTTTTGGCCGAAAAAAACGCCTTACTATACTATGAGATTTTTTATGACATTTTGAGGTCAAAAAAATTTTTGACTTTTTTGGCTGAAAAAAACGCCTTACTATACTATGATGTTTTTTATGACATTTTGAGGTCAAAAAAAATTTTGACTTTTTTGGCCCGATTTTGACGCCTTACTATACTATGACGTTTTTTATGACATTTTGAGGTCAAAAAATTTTTTGACTTTTTTTGGCCGATTTTGACGCCTTACTATACTATGACGTTTTTTATGACATTTTGAGGTCAAAAAATTTTTTGACTTTTTTTGGCCGAAAAAAACGCCTTACTATACTATGACGTTTTTTATGACATTTTGAGGTCAAAAATTTTTTTGACTTTTTTTGCCCGATTTTGACGCCTTACTATACTATGACGTTTTTTATGACATTTTGAGGTCAAAAATTTTTTTGACTTTTTTTGGCCGAAAAAAACGCCTTACTATACTATGACGTTTTTTTCTGACATTTTGAGGTCAAAAAAAATTTTGACTTTTTTTGGCCGAAAAAAACGCCTTACTATACTATGACGTTTTTTATGACATTTTGAGGTCAAAAAAATTTGTGACTTTTTTTGGCCGAAAAAAACGCCTTACTATACTATGACGTTTTTTCTGACATTTTGAGGTCAAAAAAAATTTTGACTTTTTTTGGCCGAAAAAAACGCCTTACTATACTATGACGTTTTTTATGATATTTTGAGGTCAAAAAAAATTTTAACTTTTTTTGGCCGATTTTGACGCCTTACTATACTATGACGTTTTCTATGACATTTTGAGGTCAAAAAAAATTTTAACTTTTTTTGGCCGAAAAAAACGCCTTACTATACTATGACGTTTTTTATGACATTTTGAGGTGAAAATTTTTTTTGACTTTTTTTGGCCAATTTTGACGCCTTACTATACTAAGACGTTTTTTATGACATTTTGAGGTGAAAAAAAATTTTGCCTTTTTTTGGCCGAAAAAAACTCCTTACTATACTATGACGTTTTTTATGACATTTTGAGGTCAAAAAAATTTTTGACTTTTTTTGCCCGATTTTGACGCCTTACTATACTATGACGTTTTTTATGACATTTTGAGGTCAAAAATTTTTTTGACTTTTTTGGCCGAAAAAAACGCCTTACTATACTATGACGTTTTTTATGACATTTTGAGGTCAAAAAAAATTTTGACTTTTTTGGCCCGATTTTGACGCCTTACTATACTATGACGTTTTTTATGACATTTTGAGGTCAAAAAAATTTTTGACTTTTTTTGGCCGATTTTGACGCCTTACTATACTATGACGTTTTTTATGACATTTTGAGGTCAAAAAATTTTTTGACTTTTTTTGGCCGAAAAAAACGCCTTACTATACTATGACGTTTTTTATGACATTTTGAGGTCAAAAAATTTTTTGAGTTTTTTTGGCCGATTTTGACGCCTTACTATACTATGAGATTTTTTATGACATTTTGAGGTCAAAAAAATTTTTGACTTTTTTGGCCGATAAAAACGCCTTACTATACTATGACGTTTTTTATGACATTTTGAGGTCAAAAAAAATTTTGACTTTTTTGGCCCGATTTTGACGCCTTACTATACTATGACGTTTTTTATGACATTTTGAGGTCAAAAAAATTTTTGACTTTTTTTGCCCGATTTTGACGCCTTACTATACTATGACGTTTTTTATGACATTTTGAGGTCAAAAAATTTTTTGACTTTTTTTGACCGAAAAAACACCTTACTATACTATGACGTTTTTTATGACATTTTGAGGTCAAAAAAAATTTTGACTTTTTTGGCCCGATTTTGACGCCTTACTATACTATGACGTTTTTTATGACATTTTGAGGTCAAAAAATTTTTTGACTTTTTTTGGCCGATTTTGACGCCTTACTATACTATGACGTTTTTTATGACATTTTGAGGTCAAAAAAAATTTTGACTTTTTTGGCCCGATTTTGACGCCTTACTATACTATGACGTTTTTTATGACATTTTGAGGTCAAAAAATTTTTTGACTTTTTTTGGCCGATTTTGACGCCTTACTATACTATGACGTTTTTTATGACATTTTGAGGTCAAAAATTTTTTTGACTTTTTTTGCCCGATTTTGACGCCTTACTATACTATGACGTTTTTTATGACATTTTGAGGTCAAAAAATTTTTTGACTTTTTTTGACCGAAAAAAACACCTTACTATACTATGACGTTTTTTATGACATTTTGAGGTCAAAAAAAATTTTGACTTTTTTTGGCCGAAAAAAACGCCTTACTATATTATGACGTTTTTTATGACATTTTGAGGTGAAAATTTTTTTTGACTTTTTTTGGCCAATTTTGACGCCTTACTATACTAAGACGTTTTTTATGACATTTTGAGGTGAAAAAAAATTTTGACTTTTTTTGGCCGAAAAAAACGCCTTACTATACTATGACGTTTTTTATGACATTTTGAGGTCAAAAAAATTTTTGACTTTTTTTGCCCGATTTTGACGCCTTACTATACTATGACGTTTTTTATGACATTTTGAGGTCAAAAAATTTTTTGACTTTTTTTGGCCGAAAAAAACGCCTTACTATACTATGACGTTTTTTATGACATTTTGAGGTCAAAAATTTTTTTGACTTTTTTGGCCGAAAAAAACGCCTTACTATACTATGACGTTTTTTATGACATTTTGAGGTCAAAAAATTTTTTGACTTTTTTTGACCGAAAAAAACACCTTACTATACTATGACGTTTTTTATGACATTTTGAGGTCAAAAAATTTTTTGAGTTTTTTTGGCCGATTTTGACGCCTTACTATACTATGAGATTTTTTATGACATTTTGAGGTCAAAAAAATTTTTGACTTTTTTGGCCGAAAAAAACGCCTTACTATACTATGACGTTTTTTATGACATTTTGAGGTCAAAAAAAATTTGGACTTTTTTTGGCCGATTTTGACGCCTTACTATACTATGACGTTTTTTATGACATTTTGAGGTCAAAAAAAATTTGGACTTTTTTTGGCCGAAAAAAACGCCTTACTATACTATGACGTTTTTTATGACATTTTGAGGTCAAAAAAAATTTTGACTTTTTTTGGCCGAAAAAAACGCCTTACTATACTATGACGTTTTTTATGACATTTTGAGGTCAAAAAATTTTTTGACTTTTTTTGGCCGAAAAAAACGCCTTACTATACTATGACGTTTTTTATGACATTTTGAGGTCAAAAATTTTTTTGACTTTTTTTGCCCGATTTTGACGCCTTACTATACTATGACGTTTTTTATGACATTTTGAGGTCAAAAAATTTTTTGACTTTTTTTGCCCGATTTTGACGCCTTACTATACTATGAGATTTTTTATGACATTTTGAGGTCAAAAAAATTTTTGACTTTTTTGGCCGAAAAAAACGCCTTACTATACTATGACGTTTTTTATGACATTTTGAGGTCAAAAAAAATTTTGACTTTTTTGGCCCGGTTTTGACGCCTTACTATACTATGACGTTTTTTATGACATTTTGAGGTCAAAAATTTTTTTGACTTTTTTTGCCCGATTTTGACGCCTTACTATACTATGACGTTTTTTATGACATTTTGAGGTCAAAAAATTTTTTGAGTTTTTTTGGCCGATTTTGACGCCTTACTATACTATGAGATTTTTTATGACATTTTGAGGTCAAAAAATTTTTTGACTTTTTTGGCCGAAAAAAACGCCTTACTATACTATGACGTTTTTTATGACATTTTGAGGTCAAAAAAAATTTTGACTTTTTTGGCCCGATTTTGACGCCTTACTATACTATGACGTTTTTTATGACATTTTGAGGTCAAAAAATTTTTTGACTTTTTTTGGCCGATTTTGACGCCTTACTATACTATGACGTTTTTTATGACATTTTGAGGTCAAAAAATTTTTTGACTTTTTTTGGCCGAAAAAAACGCCTTACTATACTATGACGTTTTTTATGACATTTTGAGGTCAAAAATTTTTTTGACTTTTTTTGCCCGATTTTGACGCCTTACTATACTATGACGTTTTTTATGACATTTTGAGGTCAAAAAATTTTTTGACTTTTTTTGACCGAAAAAAACACCTTACTATACTATGACGTTTTTTATGACATTTTGAGGTCAAAAAATTTTTTGAGTTTTTTTGGCCGATTTTGACGCCTTACTATACTATGAGATTTTTTATGACATTTTGAGGTCAAAAAAATTTTTGACTTTTTTGGCCGAAAAAAAACGCCTTACTATACTATGACGTTTTTTATGACATTTTGAGGTCAAAAAAAATTTGGACTTTTTTTGGCCGATTTTGACGCCTTACTATACTATGACGTTTTTTATGACATTTTGAGGTCAAAAAAAATTTGGACTTTTTTTGGCCGAAAAAAACGCCTTACTATACTATGACGTTTTTTATGACATTTTGAGGTCAAAAAAAATTTTGACTTTTTTTGGCCGAAAAAAACGCCTTACTATACTATGACGTTTTTTATGACATTTTGAGGTCAAAAAATTTTTTGACTTTTTTTGGCCGAAAAAAACGCCTTACTATACTATGACGTTTTTTATGACATTTTGAGGTCAAAAATTTTTTTGACTTTTTTTGCCCGATTTTGACGCCTTACTATACTATGACGTTTTTTATGACATTTTGAGGTCAAAAAATTTTTTGACTTTTTTTGCCCGATTTTGACGCCTTACTATACTATGAGATTTTTTATGACATTTTGAGGTCAAAAAAATTTTTGACTTTTTTGGCCGAAAAAAACGCCTTACTATACTATGACGTTTTTTATGACATTTTGAGGTCAAAAAAAATTTTGACTTTTTTGGCCCGGTTTTGACGCCTTACTATACTATGACGTTTTTTATGACATTTTGAGGTCAAAAATTTTTTTGACTTTTTTTGCCCGATTTTGACGCCTTACTATACTATGACGTTTTTTATGACATTTTGAGGTCAAAAAATTTTTTGAGTTTTTTTGGCCGATTTTGACGCCTTACTATACTATGAGATTTTTTATGACATTTTGAGGTCAAAAAATTTTTTGACTTTTTTGGCCGAAAAAAACGCCTTACTATACTATGACGTTTTTTATGACATTTTGAGGTCAAAAAAAATTTTGACTTTTTTGGCCCGATTTTGACGCCTTACTATACTATGACGTTTTTTATGACATTTTGAGGTCAAAAAATTTTTTGACTTTTTTTGGCCGATTTTGACGCCTTACTATACTATGACGTTTTTTATGACATTTTGAGGTCAAAAAATTTTTTGACTTTTTTTGGCCGAAAAAAACGCCTTACTATACTATGACGTTTTTTATGACATTTTGAGGTCAAAAATTTTTTTGACTTTTTTTGCCCGATTTTGACGCCTTACTATACTATGACGTTTTTTATGACATTTTGAGGTCAAAAAATTTTTTGACTTTTTTTGACCGAAAAAAACACCTTACTATACTATGACGTTTTTTATGACATTTTGAGGTCAAAAAATTTTTTGACTTTTTTGGCCGAAAAAAACGCCTTACTATACTATGACGTTTTTTATGACATTTTGAGGTCAAAAAAAATTTTGACTTTTTTGGCCTGATTTTGACGCCTTACTATACTATGACGTTTTTTATGACATTTTGAGGTCAAAAATTTTTTTGACTTTTTTGGCCGAAAAAAACGCCTTACTATACTATGACGTTTTTTATGACATTTTGAGGTCAAAAATTTTTTTGACTTTTTTGGCCGAAAAAAAACGCCTTACTATACTATGACTTTTTTTATGACATTTTGAGGTAAAAAAAAATTTTGACTTTTTTTGGCCGAAAAAAACGCCTTACTATATTATGACGTTTTTTATGACATTTTGAGGTGAAAATTTTTTTTGACTTTTTTTGGCCAATTTTGACGCCTTACTATACTAAGACGTTTTTTATGACATTTTGAGGTGAAAAAAAATTTTGACTTTTTTTGGCCGAAAAAAACGCCTTACTATACTATGACGTTTTTTATGACATTTTGAGGTCAAAAAAATTTTTGACTTTTTTTGCCCGATTTTGACGCCTTACTATACTATGACGTTTTTTATGACATTTTGAGGTCAAAAATTTTTTTGACTTTTTTTGCCCGATTTTGACGCCTTACTATACTATGAGATTTTTTATGACATTTTGAGGTCAAAAAAATTTTTGACTTTTTTGGCCGAAAAAAACGCCTTACTATACTATGACGTTTTTTATGACATTTTGAGGTCAAAAAAAATTTTGACTTTTTTGGCCCGATTTTGACGCCTTACTATACTATGACGTTTTTTATAACATTTTGAGGTCAAAAAAATTTTTGACTTTTTTTGGCCGATTTTGACGCCTTACTATACTATGACGTTTTTTATGACATTTTGAGGTCAAAAAATTTTTTGACTTTTTTTGGCCGAAAAAAACGCCTTACTATACTATGACGTTTTTTATGACATTTTGAGGTCAAAAAATTTTTTGAGTTTTTTTGGCCGATTTTGACGCCTTACTATACTATGAGATTTTTTATGACATTTTGAGGTCAAAAAATTTTTTGACTTTTTTGGCTGAAAAAAACGCCTTACTATACTATGACGTTTTTTATGACATTTTGAGGTCAAAAAAAATTTTGACTTTTTTGGCCCGATTTTGACGCCTTACTATACTATGACGTTTTTTATGACATTTTGAGGTCAAAAAATTTTTTGACTTTTTTTGGCCGATTTTGACGCCTTACTATACTATGACGTTTTTTATGACATTTTGAGGTCAAAAAATTTTTTGACTTTTTTTGGCCGAAAAAAACGCCTTACTATACTATGACGTTTTTTATGACATTTTGAGGTCAAAAATTTTTTTGACTTTTTTTGCCCGATTTTGACGCCTTACTATACTATGACGTTTTTTATGACATTTTGAGGTCAAAAAATTTTTTGACTTTTTTTGGCCGATTTTGACGCCTTACTATACTATGACGTTTTTTATGACATTTTGAGGTCAAAAAATTTTTTGACTTTTTTTGGCCGAAAAAAACGCCTTACTATACTATGACGTTTTTTATGACATTTTGAGGTCAAAAAATTTTTTGACTTTTTTGGCCGAAAAAAACGCCTTACTATACTATGACGTTTTTTGTGACATTTTGAGGTCAAAAATTTTTTTGACTTTTTTTGCCCGATTTTGACGCCTTACTATACTATGATGTTTTTTATGACATTTTGAGGTCAAAAATTTTTTTGACTTTTTTTGACCGAAAAAAACACCTTACTATACTATGACGTTTTTTAAGACATTTTGAGGTCAAAAAATTTTTTGAGTTTTTTTGGCCGATTTTGACGCCTTACTATACTATGAGATTTTTTATGACATTTTGAGGTCAAAAAATTTTTTGACTTTTTTGGCCGAAAAAAACGCCTTACTATACTATGACGTTTTTAATGACATTTTGAGGTCAAAAAAAATTTTGACTTTTTTTGGCCGATTTTGACGCCTTACTATACTATGACGTTTTTTGTGACATTTTGAGGTCAAAAAAAATTTTGACTTTTTTTGCCCGATTTTGACGCCTTACTATACTATGACGTTTTTTATGACATTTTGAGGTCAAAAAAATTTGTGACTTTTTTTGGCCGAAAAAAACGCCTTACTATACTATGACGTTTTTTGTGACATTTTGAGGTCAAAAAAAATTTTGACTTTTTTTGGCCGAAAAAAACGCCTTACTATACTATGACGTTTTTTATGATATTTTGAGGTCAAAAAAAATTTTAACTTTTTTTGGCCGATTTTGACGCCTTACTATACTATGACGTTTTTTCTGACATTTTGAGGTCAAAAAAAATTTTGACTTTTTTTGGCCGAAAAAAACGCCTTACTATACTATGACGTTTTTTATGATATTTTGAGGTCAAAAAAAATTTTAACTTTTTTTGGCCGATTTTGACGCCTTACTATACTATGACGTTTTTTATGACATTTTGAGGTCAAAAAAATTTTTGACTTTTTTTGGCCGAAAAAAACGCCTTACTATACTATGACGTTTTTTCTGACATTTTGAGGTCAAAAAAAATTTTGACTTTTTTTGGCCGAAAAAAACGCCTTACTATACTATGACGTTTTTTATGACATTTTGAGGTCAAAAAAATTTGTGACTTTTTTTGGCCGAAAAAAACGCCTTACTATACTATGACGTTTTTTCTGACATTTTGAGGTCAAAAAAAATTTTGACTTTTTTTGGCCGAAAAAAACGCCTTACTATACTATGACGTTTTTTATGACATTTTGAGGTGAAAATTTTTTTTGACTTTTTTTGGCCAATTTTGACGCCTTACTATACTAAGACGTTTTTTATGACATTTTGAGGTGAAAAAAAATTTTGCCTTTTTTTGGCCGAAAAAAACTCCTTACTATACTATGACGTTTTTTATGACATTTTGAGGTCAAAAAAATTTTTGACTTTTTTTGCCCGATTTTGACGCCTTACTATACTATGACGTTTTTTATGACATTTTGAGGTCAAAAATTTTTTTGACTTTTTTGGCCGAAAAAAACGCCTTACTATACTATGACGTTTTTTATGACATTTTGAGGTCAAAAAAAATTTTGACTTTTTTGGCCCGATTTTGACGCCTTACTATACTATGACGTTTTTTATGACATTTTGAGGTCAAAAAAATTTTTGACTTTTTTTGGCCGATTTTGACGCCTTACTATACTATGACGTTTTTTATGACATTTTGAGGTCAAAAAATTTTTTGACTTTTTTTGGCCGAAAAAAACGCCTTACTATACTATGACGTTTTTTATGACATTTTGAGGTCAAAAAATTTTTTGAGTTTTTTTGGCCGATTTTGACGCCTTACTATACTATGAGATTTTTTATGACATTTTGAGGTCAAAAAAATTTTTGACTTTTTTGGCCGATAAAAACGCCTTACTATACTATGACGTTTTTTATGACATTTTGAGGTCAAAAAAAATTTTGACTTTTTTGGCCCGATTTTGACGCCTTACTATACTATGACGTTTTTTATGACATTTTGAGGTCAAAAAATTTTTTGACTTTTTTTGGCCGAAAAAAACGCCTTACTATACTATGACGTTTTTTATGACATTTTGAGGTCAAAAAATTTTTTGACTTTTTTGGCCGAAAAAAACGCCTTACTATACTATGACGTTTTTTATGACATTTTGAGGTCAAAAAATTTTTTGAGTTTTTTTGCCCGATTTTGACGCCTTACTATACTATGAGATTTTTTATGACATTTTGAGGTCAAAAAAATTTTTGACTTTTTTGGCCGAAAAAAACGCCTTACTATACTATGACGTTTTTTATGACATTTTGAGGTAAAAAAAAATTTTGACTTTTTTTGGCCAAAAAAAACGCCTTACTATACTATGACGTTTTTTATGACATTTTGAGGTAAAAAAAAATGTTGACTTTTTTTGGCCGAAAAAACGCCTTACTATACTATGATGTTTTTTATGACATTTTGAGGTGAAAAAATTTTTGACTTTTTTTGGCCGAAAAAAACGCCTTACTATACTATGACGTTTTTTATGATATTTTGAGGTCAAAAAAAATTTTAACTTTTTTTGGCCGATTTTGACGCCTTACTATACTATGACGTTTTCTATGACATTTTGAGGTCAAAAAAAATTTTAACTTTTTTTGGCCGAAAAAAACGCCTTACTATACTATGACGTTTTTTGTGACATTTTGAGGTCAAAAAATTTTTTGACTTTTTTTGACCGAAAAAAACACCTTACTATACTATGACGTTTTTTATGACATTTTGAGGTCAAAAAATTTTTTGAGTTTTTTTGGCCGATTTTGACGCCTTACTATACTATGAGATTTTTTATGACATTTTGAGGTCAAAAAATTTTTTGACTTTTTTGGCCGAAAAAAACGCCTTACTATACTATGACGTTTTTTATGACATTTTGAGGTCAAAAAAAATTTTGACTTTTTTGGCCCGATTTTGACGCCTTACTATACTATGACGTTTTTTATGACATTTTGAGGTCAAAAATTTTTTTGACTTTTTTTGCCCGATTTTGACGCCTTACTATACTATGATGTTTTTTATGACATTTTGAGGTCAAAAATTTTTTTGACTTTTTTTGACCGAAAAAAACACCTTACTATACTATGACGTTTTTTAAGACATTTATAGGTCAAAAAATTTTTTGAGTTTTTTTGGCCGATTTTGACGCCTTACTATACTATGAGATTTTTTATGACATTTTGAGGTCAAAAAATTTTTTGACTTTTTTGGCCGAAAAAAACGCCTTACTATACTATGACGTTTTTAATGACATTTTGAGGTCAAAAAAAATTTTGACTTTTTTTGGCCGATTTTGACGCCTTACTATACTATGACGTTTTTTGTGACATTTTGAGGTCAAAAAAAATTTTGACTTTTTTTGCCCGATTTTGACGCCTTACTATACTATGACGTTTTTTATGACATTTTGAGGTCAAAAAAATTTGTGACTTTTTTTGGCCGAAAAAAACGCCTTACTATACTATGACGTTTTTTGTGACATTTTGAGGTCAAAAAAAATTTTGACTTTTTTTGGCCGAAAAAAACGCCTTACTATACTATGACGTTTTTTATGATATTTTGAGGTCAAAAAAAATTTTAACTTTTTTTGGCCGATTTTGACGCCTTACTATACTATGACGTTTTTTCTGACATTTTGAGGTCAAAAAAAATTTTGACTTTTTTTGGCCGAAAAAAACGCCTTACTATACTATGACGTTTTTTATGATATTTTGAGGTCAAAAAAAATTTTAACTTTTTTTGGCCGATTTTGACGCCTTACTATACTATGACGTTTTTTATGACATTTTGAGGTCAAAAAAATTTTTGACTTTTTTTGGCCGAAAAAAACGCCTTACTATACTATGACGTTTTTTCTGACATTTTGAGGTCAAAAAAAATTTTGACTTTTTTTGGCCGAAAAAAACGCCTTACTATACTATGACGTTTTTTATGACATTTTGAGGTCAAAAAAATTTGTGACTTTTTTTGGCCGAAAAAAACGCCTTACTATACTATGACGTTTTTTCTGACATTTTGAGGTCAAAAAAAATTTTGACTTTTTTTGGCCGAAAAAAACGCCTTACTATACTATGACGTTTTTTATGATATTTTGAGGTCAAAAAAAATTTTAACTTTTTTTGGCCGATTTTGACGCCTTACTATACTATGACGTTTTCTATGACATTTTGAGGTCAAAAAAAATTTTAACTTTTTTTGGCCGAAAAAAACGCCTTACTATACTATGACGTTTTTTATGACATTTTGAGGTGAAAATTTTTTTTGACTTTTTTTGGCCAATTTTGACGCCTTACTATACTAAGACGTTTTTTATGACATTTTGAGGTGAAAAAAAATTTTGACTTTTTTTGGCCGAAAAAAACGCATTACTATACTATGACGTTTTTTATGACATTTTGAGGTCAAAAAAATTTTTGACTTTTTTTGCCCGATTTTGACGCCTTACTATACTATGACGTTTTTTATGACATTTTGAGGTCAAAAAATTTTTTGACTTTTTTTGACCGAAAAAAACACCTTACTATACTATGACGTTTTTTATGACATTTTGAGGTCAAAAAAAATTTTGACTTTTTTGGCCCGATTTTGACGCCTTACTATACTATGACGTTTTTTATGACATTTTGAGGTCAAAAAATTTTTTGACTTTTTTTGGCCGATTTTGACGCCTTACTATACTATGACGTTTTTTATGACATTTTGAGGTCAAAAATTTTTTTGACTTTTTTTGCCCGATTTTGACGCCTTACTATACTATGACGTTTTTTATGACATTTTGAGGTCAAAAAATTTTTTGACTTTTTTTGACCGAAAAAAACACCTTACTATACTATGACGTTTTTTATGACATTTTGAGGTCAAAAGTTTTTTTGAGTTTTTTTGGCCGATTTTGACGCCTTACTATACTATGAGATTTTTTATGACATTTTGAGGTCAAAAAAATTTTTGACTTTTTTGGCCGAAAAAAACGCCTTACTATACTATGACGTTTTTTATGACATTTTGAGGTCAAAAAAAATTTTGACTTTTTTGGCCCGATTTTGACGCCTTACTATACTATGACGTTTTTTATGACATTTTGAGGTCAAAAAATTTTTTGACTTTTTTTGGCCGAAAAAAACGCCTTACTATACTATGACGTTTTTTATGACATTTTGAGGTCAAAAAAATTTGTGACTTTTTTTGGCCGAAAAAAACGCCTTACTATACTATGACGTTTTTTCTGACATTTTGAGGTCAAAAAAAATTTTGACTTTTTTTGGCCGAAAAAAACGCCTTACTATACTATGACGTTTTTTATGATATTTTGAGGTCAAAAAAAATTTTAACTTTTTTTGGCCGATTTTGACGCCTTACTATACTATGACGTTTTTTATGACATTTTGAGGTCAAAAAAATTTTTGACTTTTTTTGGCCGAAAAAAACGCCTTACTATACTATGACGTTTTTTGTGACATTTTGAGGTCAAAAAAAATTTTGACTTTTTTTGCCCGATTTTGACGCCTTACTATACTATGACGTTTTTTATGACATTTTGAGGTCAAAAATTTTTTTGACTTTTTTTGGCCGAAAAAAACGCCTTACTATACCATGACGTTTTTTCTGACATTTTGAGGTCAAAAAAAATTTTGACTTTTTTTGGCCGAAAAAAACGCCTTACTATACTATGACGTTTTTTATGACATTTTGAGGTCAAAAAAATTTGTGACTTTTTTTGGCCGAAAAAAACGCCTTACTATACTATGACGTTTTTTCTGACATTTTGAGGTCAAAAAAAATTTTGACTTTTTTTGGCCGAAAAAAACGCCTTACTATACTATGACGTTTTTTATGATATTTTGAGGTCAAAAAAAATTTTAACTTTTTTTGGCCGATTTTGACGCCTTACTATACTATGACGTTTTCTATGACATTTTGAGGTCAAAAAAAATTTTAACTTTTTTTGGCCGAAAAAAAACGCCTTACTATACTATGACGTTTTTTATGACATTTTGAGGTGAAAATTTTTTTTGACTTTTTTTGGCCAATTTTGACGCCTTACTATACTAAGACGTTTTTTATGACATTTTGAGGTGAAAAAAAATTTTGACTTTTTTTGGCCGAAAAAAACGCCTTACTATACTATGACGTTTTTTATGACATTTTGAGGTCAAAAAAATTTTTGACTTTTTTTGCCCGATTTTGACGCCTTACTATACTATGACGTTTTTTATGACATTTTGAGGTCAAAAATTTTTTTGACTTTTTTTGCCCGATTTTGACGCCTTACTATACTATGACGTTTTTTATGACATTTTGAGGTCAAAAATTTTTTTGACTTTTTTTGCCCGATTTTGACGCCTTACTATACTATGACGTTTTTTCTGACATTTTGAGGTCAAAAAATTTTTTGACTTTTTTTGACCGAAAAAAACACCTTACTATACTATGACGTGTTTTATGACATTTTGAGGTCAAAAAAAATTTTGACTTTTTTGGCCCGATTTTGACGCCTTACTATACTATGACGTTTTTTATGACATTTTGAGGTCAAAAAATTTTTTGACTTTTTTTGGCCGATTTTGACGCCTTACTATACTATGACGTTTTTTATGACATTTTGAGGTCAAAAATTTTTTTGACTTTTTTTGCCCGATTTTGACGCCTTACTATACTATGACGTTTTTTATGACATTTTGAGGTCAAAAAATTTTTTGACTTTTTTTGACCGAAAAAAACACCTTACTATACTATGACGTTTTTTATGACATTTTGAGGTCAAAAAATTTTTTGAGTTTTTTTGGCCGATTTTGACGCCTTACTATACTATGAGATTTTTTATGACATTTTGAGGTCAAAAAAATTTTTGACTTTTTTGGCCGAAAAAAACGCCTTACTATACTATGACGTTTTTTATGACATTTTGAGGTCAAAAAAAATTTTGACTTTTTTGGCCCGATTTTGACGCCTTACTATACTATGACGTTTTTTATGACATTTTGAGGTCAAAAAATTTTTTGACTTTTTTTGGCCGAAAAAAACGCCTTACTATACTATGACGTTTTTTATGACATTTTGAGGTCAAAAAATTTTTTGACTTTTTTGGCCGAAAAAAACGCCTTACTATACTATGACGTTTTTTCTGACATTTTGAGGTCAAAAAATTTTTTGACTTTTTTGGCCGAAAAAAACGCCTTACTATACTATGACGTTTTTTATGACATTTTGAGGTCAAAAAATTTTTTGACTTTTTTGGCCGAAAAAAACGCCTTACTATACTATGACGTTTTTTATGACATTTTGAGGTCAAAAAATTTTTTGACTTTTTTGGCCGAAAAAAACGCCTTACTATACTATGACGTTTTTTATGACATTTTGAGGTCAAAAAAATTTTTGACTTTTTTTGGCCGATTTTGACGCCTTACTATACTATGACGTTTTTTTATGACATTTTGAGGTCAAAAAAAACTTTGACTTTTTTTGGCCGAAAAAAACGCCTTACTATACTATGACGTTTTTTATGACATTTTGAGGTCAAAAAAAATTTTGACTTTTTTTGGCCGAAAAAAACGCCTTACTATACTATGACGTTTTTTCTGACATTTTGAGGTCAAAATTTTTTTTGACGTTTTTTGGCCAATTTTGACGCCTTACTATACTATGACGTTTTTTATGACATTTTGAGGTCAAAAAAAATGTTGACTTTTTTTGGCCGAAAAAAACGCCTTACTATACTATGACGTTTTTTATGACATTTTGAGGTCAAAAAAAATGTTGACTTTTTTTGGCCGAAAAAACGCCTTACTATACTATGATGTTTTTTATGACATTTTGAGGTCAAAAAAAATTTTGACTTTTTTTGGCCGATTTTGACGCCTTACTATACTATGACGTTTTTTATGACATTTTGAGGTCAAAAAAATTTTTGACTTTTTTTGGTCGAAAAAAACGCCTTACTATACTATGACGTTTTTTATGACATTTTGAGGTCAAAAAAATTTTTGACTTTTTTTGGCCGATTTTGACGCCTTACTATACTATGACGTTTTTTATGACATTTTGAGGTCAAAAAAATTTTTGACTTTTTTTGGTCGAAAAAAACGCCTTACTATACTATGACGTTTTTTATGACATTTTGAGGTCAAAAAAAATGTTGACTTTTTTTGGCCGAAAAAACGCCTTACTATACTATGATGTTTTTTATGACATTTTGAGGTCAAAAAAAATTTTGACTTTTTTTGGCCGATTTTGACGCTTTACTATACTATGACGTTTTTTATGACATTTTGAGGTCAAAAAATTTTTTGACTTTTTTTGGCCGAAAAAAACGCCTTACTATACTATGACGTTTTTTATGACATTTTGAGGTCAAAAAAAATTTTGACTTTTTTTGGCCGATTTTGACGCCTTACTATACTATGACGTTTTTTATGACATTTTGAGGTCAAAAAAATTTTTGACTTTTTTTGGCCGAAAAAAACGCCTTACTATACTATGACGTTTTTTATGACATTTTGAGGTCAAAAAAAATTTTGACTTTTTTGGGCCAATTTTGACGCCTTACTATACTATGACGTTTTTTATGACATTTTGAGGTCAAAAAAATTTTTGACTTTTTTTGGCCGAAAAAAACGCCTTACTATACTATGACGTTTTTTATGACATTTTGAGGTAAAAAAAAATTTTGACTTTTTTTGGCCGAAAAAATGCCTTACTATACTATGACGTTTTTTATGACATTTTGAGGTCAAAAAAATTTTTGACTTTTTTTGGCCGAAAAAAACGCCTTACTATACTATGACGTTTTTTATGACATTTTGAGGTCAAAAATTTTTTTGACGTTTTTTGGCCAATTTTGAGGCCTTACTATACTATGACGTTTTTTATGACATTTTGAGGTCAAAAAAAATTTTGACTTTTTTTGGCCGAAAAAAATGCCTTACTATACAATGACGTTTTTTTTGACATTTTGAGGTCAAAAAAATTTTTGACTTTTTTTGACCGAAAAAAACGCCTTACTATACTATGACGTTTTTTATGACATTTTGAGGTAAAAAAAAAATTGACTTTTTTTGGCCGAAAAAAACGCCTTAATATACTATGACGTTTTTTATGACATTTTGAGGTCAAAAATTTTTTTTACTTTTTTTGGCACATTTTGACGCCTTACTATACTATGACGTTTTTTTTGACATTTTGATGTGAAAAAAAAATGTGACTTTTTTTGGCCGATTTTGACGCCTTACTATTTAAGTTACTATCAACAATCATGTAAAAATATGTACAAAATGAATTACTAATGTATTTTTTTATTTATTATAATATAAATATGCCTTCATTTACTCCATATAAAAAATAAATTCTAAAAATACAAAAAACAATTATTTACAATTCAACTTTTAACAATATTAAACTTTCAGGTTTTTTCTTTTAAAAAAAATTAAACAAACAATCAATTCTCAGGTGCCTGTGCAGGTTGTTTGTGGAGCCGGCTCAAAATGAAATTCTTTTCTTGCAGACTTTTCACACTGCCTTTGTATTATCAATATAATTGAAATGGTTCCAGATTTTGCTTCTTTTCCTGGTGTCACTCATTGTCTTAACTATACCTTTCTAATGCATCAATATTTTCTTTTCTTGTAGCCCCTGGCTCTCTATCTCTCTGCCCCTCCTGCTCTCCTATTCATGTGCTACTGCTGCTGCGAGTGTAACTACCGCCCCTCCCCCCTCTACTCAGCGCAAACACAGGTCGCAAACACATACTGATCAATTACGTGCGGCTTGAAGAAAAAAGAGAAAATGAAAAAAAAAAAAAAACGGCTCCCAATCAGGAGCCCGCTCCCGTCGTTCACTTCAAAGAGCCGGCTCTAAGAGCCGTTTCATTGTGACCGACACATCACTACACACCAAGTGAACACAACACACACAAGCATGCACATGCACTAGAGACGCTGGGGCAGGGGGCTGCCCAGTGAGGTGCCCGGGGAGCTGGGGTGGATCGGTGCCTTGCTTAGGGGCACCACAGCTATGGTCGCAGAGGCAGGGGAGGCGCGTCTCCTTCACCACCATATCCGTTTTTTTTTGCGCTTGGTTGAGGGATCGAACCCACGACCCTCCGGCCGGTCCAAAGCCGCACTCTTAACGTACTGCGCCCCCAAATTTTGATAAAGAACGTAGATATATATTTATGCCTCTGCCTACGTCACTGCTCACAAGCAACTTTACAAAACCTGCTGAAATACGGCCAAAGATGGCTGCCTGATTCTGAGCTGGAGGGCTCAGGCTCACACTCAGCCCACGTTGGCTCTGGGTTCATGTTGATGTTGCACGTCGTTTCTTCTCGCGGGAATCAGGCCAGTCCACCAGCTCGTGCTGCTATCAAACATGCGCTCTGCCATCATTGGAGGGAATAGAGCCACCTGATTGGTTGGCAATGGCTAACAATGCCTCAACGCAATCAGTCTGTAACGAGTAACAGCATAAATTGTAGAAATGTAGTGGAGTAGAAAGTACAGATAACTGCTGCAAAATGTTACGGAGTAAAATCAAAAGTATGTATAATTATTTTTACTTCAGTAAAGTACAGATAGGCTTTGTTAAATTCCACCACTGTATATATCACAAGGAACTCATAGTACCTTAATACCCTACTAGAACTCTGAATGCAGGCCTACTGTGGCAGGTCCTTCAGTTATCAGGCTCCTCTTCTGTGGAACCATTTACCAGTTTGGGTCTCGGAGGCACTGGGAGGCAGATTTGCTCTCCGTGTTTAAGAGGAGGCGAAAAACCTTCCTCTCTGATAAAGCATGTAGTTAGTTCAGGCTCAGGCTTTGATCGAACCATCTACTAGTTAAGCTGCTATAGGCTCAGACTGCCGGGGGATTTCCCATCATGCACCAAGCTCCTCTCTCACTCTGTTTGTTCTCATTCATATCCCATTAATACATATTACTAACTCAACTTCTTCTCTTTCCTGTGGGTTTGTTCTCTCTCTCTCTCTGTAGATCATATTATAAAGAGTCTGAACCTGCTCTGTATGGACAGTGCTAATGACTTCTGTTATGATTTGATGCTGTATAAAGAAAACTGAACTGAATTGAATTAAATCTGTTAGATTCATATTAAAGAAAAATAAACTACTGTAAAAGCTCTCCTCAGTTTCCCAGCATGCCCTCCTCCTCTCCCTCAGTTTCCCAGCATGCCTACCTGCGTCTCGGTCAGACACAGCCCACTGGCCAGCTGCTTCCTCTCAGCTCCGACCACGTAGTGATTTTTCTCGAAGGCTCGTTCGAGACGCAGCAGCTGAGACGGAGAGAACGCCGTCCGGATCCTCTTGGGTTTCCTGGAGAACGGACCGTGGAGCAGCAGGTTCTCCGGACTGCTGTCCTCCCCTGAACACACACACACACACAGGTTAACAAATCTCTGCTTGAGGTTTTTGATCAAACACTGACAGAGGAACACCTTTGTGCTCATTCGATCGGCTTTTTAACGAATCATATTAACAGTCAAACAGCGAACAAACAAAACAACCACAAAGAGACACAAAACAGCTACAAAGAGACACTAGAAGACCACAAAGAGATGCAAACTGATGCAAAACGACCTCACCACAATGCAAAATAACCATGAAAGACAGAACAACTACAAACAACATGGCTGTGTGGTTTGTGGTTGTATTGTGTCTCTTTTAATCTGAGGGTTTTACAGGTCGTTTCAGTCCAGTATCAGCTCTCAGTGTTGCGTCCTGTAAAAGTCCTTCCACATATATATTTACATTTACTATACATATTAAATAAATAAATATTTACTGTTTATATTTACTCAGTGACTGAAAGGTGAACTCAGACACAGGAGCTGTGTGTGTGTGTGTGTGACTCAGCATCACAGTTTCTGCTTAAAGAACAAAAAAATTCATCAAAATATAAAGTTCTCACAGTTACCATGACGACGCCCGGCTGTGAGCATTTGTTACTGTTGTCACTTTGATTTATTCCTGTTTTTGACTCACTGCATCTTATATTATTTTATATTACATTACATTAGCACATACTGATGCGTGTAGTAGTTTAAAGTTTAAAGAGTTTAAAATTATGAGATAAAAAACTTTATTGATCCCACACAGGGAGACTGGAGCGTTTTATTGAGTACGAACAGAAACCAAAATGTTAAAAACCCACCTTTTCTTCCAAAACAGCTCAGAATGAAATGTCAGACTTTTTTCTCCACTGTTACAGTTGGAGGTCGTTTTTATTTTACATCAGAGAATTAGGATTCAACTGAACCCGAGTCTGACTGGAAACAGAAAAGTTCTGAGATAAAATATTCTCACAGTGATGTGATGTGATTACAGATAAGGAATTAGACATAAGATCATTTAAACATTAGAGTAATTAATACAAACTATCTCATTTTTATTCAGAATAAAAACCTGTTGAATGTTGAACATATGCAGATACATGAGCTGCAACGTATCAAACAAAACTCTATTCTATTCCAATATTTAATGAAATAAACTTTCTGCTTTACTTTCAGATCAACAGACAAATGAACATTCGACTCCACTTCATTCATCAACAACTGAAGTTACTGTTCACAACTTCAGTATAAAAACAGAGAACATAAATGTGCTGCTGACGCTAAAACGTTTTCCAGGTCAAAGCTTCAACTAAAATGTGTGAAGACGTTTAGATAGAAAATGGTTCAGTTCATTTTACTTCCGTGATGAAGTGATTTGATTTTCTTTCCCACAGACAACAAACAAAACAGAAGCTCATTTGTTTATGAGACATGTTGATGATCAGTTCAGTAAATCCCGTCCGATCCGAGCGACGCGGCGTCGGGAAAACTGGACGTTGTGTTTCTTTGTGTCGTCGCTTCGACTCCAAACCAACATTCAACATCTGTTTTATTTTTCTGGCTGTTTATTGAAATCACACGTAAATTTTTCTGTGTATTTTACATAAACACAAATTCACGCACGAGTTCCCTTTAACCGCTTCAGCTCGGCTGAAAGGAGGCGCCGCCGCCGACACGCCGTACGCAAAAAAGTCGGTTGATCGGCAGCTTCGAGGAGACGAGCAGGACAATGATGGCGTGCAGAAAGCCGACACGTGCTCACGCCTTTTATCCTGCGTTAAATTCTGTAAAGAGATATTCATATGCAAATTCGGAGTCACGAGCCCTGACTGACGGCGTCTCGGTTTGCAAATATGACGGTTGATTTCTGTTGAATGTCAAATAAAGCGAGACGAAGCTTTAATGTAACAACAGAGTGGAGTTTACAGGGAGGTCAGACGTTTCTGCTGCTCGACGCAGAAAAAGCTCCGAAAAACAACAAACAAACAAACTTTCCAGGAGAAATGTACAAACACTCTGCTTTGACTCACATCTCTCTCTGCACATTTATCCAGAACTTTCCATCAAAATAAAACCTGGTCTCCAGCACTTTAATCCATCATCAGTTAGTTTGTTTAAACTCCACCTGAACCAACTACAACATCAGACATTTGAATAACAAAGGAACCAACATGCTGAGGTTCTCCGGTTCCTGCCGACGCTTCGCAGCAGGTTCTCCGGTGGTTCTGCTCATTGTAAAACGGCGCAGGTTAAAAAAGAAGCTGCTTTGTTAAACAAACGTGTCGACGTGTCTCAACAGTCAGAGAGACACAATGAAAGTGGACGTTGTGTCTCTCTTTGTGTTTGTGCACCAATGCACGAACACACACACACTGTGCGTCTGCTGTCTTCTGTCCTGTGTGTTGTCCACTGGACATCGCCACAGCTTTACTGTGCATTAGTACAGTATTATGAAATATTACCGGATGGGATTTATCATAGTGCTGCTGCATTGTGCTCATGTGAATCAGTAACATTAGATTTCAATCATTTCACTGCCACGTTATTTTAATATCATCCATTTATTTATTAAATCATTTGATCACTTGAACATGTTTAACACTGAAAACGAGTGAAGAGCGAAGTAACGCAGCGTCTCCAGTGTCTGAAGAAAGAAAAGAAGAAGAAGAACATGTGACATAAACTGTTTCCTTCTGACTAAACCAGGTGCTTCACTCTACCTGTGACCCACAGCTGTAACCTGCTGTTCTCAGGCTGTAATGACCTTTACTTTGAAGGTTTTAACCCTTTAACTACAGCAGGTCACATTCTGGAAGCAGCTAATGATAACACGCTGCCTAATGAGGCCTTCTGTCATCATCATCATCATCATCATCTTCCTCCTGAATGAACCTCCACGCTCAGCGACCATGTCGTTTTCCTGCTGATGCTACGACAGGTGAGTTTAAAGAACCTGGTCTGCAGACGGACTGATAATCTCACGGCTGAAGGACGAGAGCAAAGAAGAAAGGAGGAGGGGAAATAAAGAGAGAAGGAGGAAAGGGGAGGAGGAGGAGGAGAAGCCAGAACAAACGCAGCAAAAGAAAATAATGAAAGTACAAAAGCAGAGGAGTTAAAGAAGGATGGAGGATAAAAGGAGGAAAGCAGGAGGTGTCATTTGAGAAGGAAGCACAGGAGATGGAGGGAGAAGAAAAAAAAGAGTAAGAAGAAAGAAGGGATAAAAAAGCTGTGTGACATTAACAAAATAAAAGTCTGAGAGAAAACCTGAGAATATTTTCACTGTCAGAGGGAGAGGAGGAGGGAGAGGAGGAGGAAGAGGAGACCAAAAGGTGGAGAAGAAGAAAGAGGATGAGGGAGAAGAGAAAAGAAAGGTGAGGAAATGGTGGGAAAAGAGGAGGAGAAGTTTTGTTGGGGCAGATGGTGCATCAGGCTCCCCGGGTACTGACGACAAGTCCAGACCTGTCTGTGTGTGTGTGTGTGTCTGTGTGTCTGTCTGTGTCTATGTGTGTGTGTATTTGTTGAGACGGAGCTGGTAACAGTCGTTACATGAAGAAAAACAACACAACTCTGAGTCCGTCTCTTTGTTTTTTGTGAGTCATGTGTCACTTGTGTGATGTTTCATCAGAAACGGCCTCAGAGTCTGAGACGACAGTGTGTGAGCTGAGAGGAGGATGAAGGACGATGGACAGATAAATAAACAAACAAACAAACAAACTTTGACGGCTTCATGTCCTAAAAGCAGCAGATGTGGAGCAGACTGTGGCGACCTGTTGGACACGCTGAGCCTCCTCCTCACACAGACGAGTGAGGGAGGGGGCCTCGTCCTCCCGCCACAGGGTGCGGCCTGGGACGTGAAACAGCTGCACAGTGACCAGATGTGTTTGATGCTTTCAGCTCAAACCTGCAGCCGAAGAGAAGCTCTGAGCAGCGTGATCACACACGAAGTCCAAGGAAAGACGTCGCACAAACAGCCTCCAACAATCACAGCAACACAATCACAGCAACACAACACAACACAGCAACATAATTCCAGTCTCATGAACCGACTCCAGCTCCGTGTATCTTCATCTCATCATCACGTGATCCAACGAGAAAACACCAACAGCTGCATGCAGCGCTTTCATGGACGTTACACACCTTCACTTCAGAAACAACAAGAGGCCAACAACCAACTTTCACTCAAACAAGGGTCAAAGGTCAACACCTCCAACAGTTATTTACAGGAGCAGCATCATAGCCAGGAAGCAGGTAAATATTTAAAACAGCAGCGAACGTCTCTCTCCTGGACGTGTCTCTGTGAAACATGTGAACACGCTGTGGAGTCAGACCTGATCGAACCCGTGACCCGGATCATGTTCAGAGGACACGTTTCTGGGGACGAGTGGAGCAGCTGAGATCAGGTTCACGTCCAGAACTGAATCGGTGTGTGAATGTGAATGGGTGAATTTTCTCCAGATGTTCACTGAGCTGAAAAAAACATTTTACTGAAACGTTCAGGATCAACGTGTTTGAGACTAAAAACACAAAACGATCAACGTTTCATCCTGAAACTAACGAAAACATTTATGTTTCCTACAAAGCTGATTTGTTGTTTAGTTGAAAATCAGCATCGTTTCGAGGAGACGTGTCTCCTTCAGGACAGAGGGACACACACACAGAGCTGCTGCCGTTCACTGTCTGAGAAAAACGTTCAGCTCACATCACAAAAACCAAAGCGACACTTCGGTCCAGTAAATGTTCAGATGGAACCTTTCAGGACTTCTCCTCCACCTGGGACAAATTCTGGACATCAGCTTTTATCAAATCTGATTTAAGTTTAAAGTGATTAAAAAATAAAAATCAGAACTTGGTAAGTTGGTAAGGACTCCCCTGAGTCCCCTCAGGGACTCCCAGCTGCCCCTGGACCCAGTGGCAGTTCTACATTGAATTACTCCCTGGGCGAGACCCCCTCCGGGCCCCCCCTCCCTATATTTATATATTTATATTATAACAATCTCCAACTCCAACATTGCTAAAACAATTTAGAAATTAAAGTTATCAGAAATTAAATAAATATACTCTATATACAAAGTGGCAAAAATATACACAATCACACAACAACAGCAGAGAATAACAATAATATAAAATAAAAACAATATAATTTTATTATTTTAAAATAATAAAAAGTAAAAGAATAATATACAAATAAAATATAGAATAAATATTCTGAATAGCACAAATCCTTCATCACACAAATGAAAACACACTAAAGGAAATCTAATTCTAACACTATTGCACTAAGAGCAGCAAACAAACACTAAAACTAAAACCTGACTTTTCCTTCCTGATGCAAAATCATCAGTAACGTCATCAGATGAAATCTGCTCCTCTATCGAATGATTGATACTGATGACAGCAAAGCCAGAGACCCGTTCCTGAGACGTGGCTGACCTCAGGTACGACTTGATCAACTTTAGCTTTGAAAAGCTCCTGAGACCTTTTCTGTCACCTGAATCCTCTTCACACCTGAGCCTGAAACACTCAGAGACAGGAGACAGAAGACAGGAGACAGGAGACGTGAGGCCGTCTGCTGCTTCCAGCTAATGAATAAAAATGAGTCTGTGTGAGAGGAGGAGCAGAGAGGGAGGAGAGGAGGGAGGAGAGGAGGGAGGAGAGGAGGAGCAGCAGGCTGTGGGAGGAGGAGGGAGTTCATGGATCACCTGAGCACTGGAACAGCTTCAGGTAACTCTGCTGTGTTTAACTCTGTTTACACTGTTGCTGCTTGGATTCATCACAGAGGAAACAAACGTCGGATTAAAGCTGGATTCATCTGATCCCTCTGAGCCGCAGAGCTCTGCTGTTTCCACAAACTATTAAAACACATCACACACACACACATCCTTCATCAGCATGAACACACACTACAGAATCAATGTGGATTAATTCGCTGCTGAAAATAGTCCCAAATAAAGTCCCCTGTTTCCTGTTTGTTTGTTTGTTTGTTTAACTCAGTGAGCAGCTGTTTGAGGAAAACGACTGATCTTTATAAAAATGAAACAAAGCTCAGTTTCACGTCTTCAGTCAGTTTCTTTCCCTCTTCAGTGTTTTCACAGCTGTTAGAGACGAGATGAGACGCTGAGAACCACGAAAGCCTCTAATCTGAAGAGCTGAGTGTGTGTGTGTGTGTGTGTGTGTGTGTGTGTGTGTGTGTGTGTGTGTGTGTGTGTGTGTGTGTGTTTAAACACTGATGACCTGGCCGGCCTCTGCAGATCACCTGTGGGGACGACCTGCAGCTTTTAGCTCCGTGCTGATCCTGATGGGACCCTCAGACCGAGCCCTGCGACCCTGTCTGGGTCCAGAGCCACGGTTTGCAAAACTACACAACCAGAGAGTAAAGTCATTGTACCTGTCGACAAACCAGGTGTTGATACAGTGCAGTGACCTGATGAAGCAGGTATTAATCATCAGACAGATACAAACTGAATGTTATTAATAATATCAGTTTATTTTAAATGAAAACTGTGAGTTTCCAAACTGTCGACTTCAAAATCCAGTTTGAGATTTTAAGAATTTAATTCTTCAGATTAAATTTAAAAATATTTAAATCACCACAGTTGGAGATTTATGGTTTTCACTGGACAATGACTTCGATTTTTATCAGTTATTATTAATTATTCTACTATTAAAATCCGAAGATAAACGGATTTCACTCTGTTTTACAGGGTAAATGATCAAATGTTGATTTATGAGAAAAATCCCTTTAAAACTAAAAAATAAAGACAAATACATGAAATTAAAAAATAAAACGGATTTTTACAGATTTCATTTCAGACACAATCTGGGATTAAAAGTTCGTGTGACGTTTGTTTTTAATTCAAATCGACAGGTCAGGATTATTACAGTCATCAGGTGAATTCACTGATCAAATAATCTGCAGATTTATATCATTTCAAAACCGAACTCGACGCACGTGAAGGGGTGAAGGGATCGATCCGTTTGCTCGTGACTGACTGACAGAAACACCACCGGTTCATGTGTTCACACTGAAACTCGCTCACTGACTCACAAAGTGAAGCCGTTAAACTGTGATGATGACTTACAGGCAAAGACACCACGTTACAGCCTGAGGTCAAAGGTCACGAACGATCACAGACAGAGAAACTGGATTTAAACTTCGGTTCGTCGCTTTATCTGACGATCATTTTCTCCAATGATCGTGTTAAATAATCAATGTTCAAATGTTCAGAACTCAGAGAGTTTGAATTTGTAATGAAACGAAACAGAAATGTTTTAAACTTCTGTCACGTTTTGCTGGAAAACGACTGAACGACGAATCGATCATCAAACAGTTTCAGTCTCTGACGATTGATCAACAAATGGCTGCAGCTCTGCGTGAAACCCTGAGGCCGAGCAGCTGAACTCCGCTCACAGACACACACCCTCACACTGCGGGTCCTGACGAAGGACGGTCTGGATCCACTGAGTCTGGATCCAACGAGTCTGGATCCAACGAGTCTGGATCCAACGAGTCCCTCAGTGTCAAAATCATGAAGCTACAACGAACAAAATGACTCACAATGAAGCACAGTGCTACACACACACACACACACACACACACACACACAGTGTTACACACACACGCGCACTGAGCATTCCAACATGATGTTTAAAAAAAAGTTCACTGACTCTGGTGATGTGGACATTAAAGAGACACACACACGCACGCACACACACACACACACACACACACACGCACACACACACACACACACAGGTCGATGATCAGATTCTGTTTAAATCTGAAGTCAGGAAAAAAAATGAAGGCACAGAAAAATAAAGTTTGCTGATGTGAACTTTTCCTGTCAGACTCTGTTCAGTTTGTTTTGTTTAAATGTGAAATTATTTTAAATTTCCCCAAACTTTTTTCTTTTTTAACTAATAAACACAATTCTTTTCTTTTCTTTTCTTTTCTTTTCACTTCATGTATTTTGTTATATTTTACTGATACAAACATTTAGATATCATTATTATTTGAGATGTAATTAATATTTTGTTCTTTTTTAAAACTGATGATGATCAGTATTATTCCATCCAGTTCTGATGATATTATTATTTTTAATTATATTTTATCAGACAGAGAAGAATTCCCTCATAAACGGCGACAAACTCTAAATAAATTATTTTCCTTTCTTTTTTTAAAAAATAATTTTGTGTGCAGAAAAGTAAAATGTAGATTTTCTCTGTGACAGATTTCAGCTCATTTGATTTTATTTTCGTTATTTTCTACTTGTTTTCTAATTTTACTCTTTACAGATGAATTTCACTGTAAAGGTTCGATCATCAATAATCTATTTTTATACATTTATAATAAATTAAAGAGCAGCAGAGATGATCCGTCAGCTCATCTCCGTGATTTCCGGATGATTTCTTCTCTCTGATTTTTTATTTTCCAGATGTGACCGGTTCACCTGCTTTTACAAAACTCACACACACACAAAAAAAAACTTTAAAAGGAGAAAAATGTTGAGAAAGAAAATTTTCGCTTTTTGAAGAACAAAGATTTTTTTTCCACATAATTTCAAAAAGGCCGCGAATTAAAAAATCAGGAGTGTGTCTGTTACTGAACCGCCGAGAATAATCATGATGTCACCAATAATCAGTAAAACTCCCGCCATAAGAAAAGTTCAGACACGGCCCCAAAAACTTCTGAGTGTGTTTCTATTGGAGAATTAAAAACTATTTTATACCAGAGACACACACTGCAGCACACAACTGCACACAACTGTACACAACTGCACACAACAGCACACAACAGAGAAACGATCCGTTCAGACCAAACTGCTCCTCATGTGACTGAAGCTGTTTAAACGGAGCTGCCTGATCAGAACCACACACCGTTACTGATACCAATAATCAATACTGACGGAAGCCGGAGAGGCCTCAAACAGATCAGCTCACTGAACTAACGCGTGGCTTCATATTAAATAATTACAGGAGATAGTTACAGGCTCACGCTGCAGCCTCAATGTGAACATGAACACATTAACTAATGAACACATGAACGTACAGTTCTGAATAAATCTGTGTTAATGACCAGAGCTGCACATAGAAAATATACATACGTAATATACATTTTTTATATACGTTTAAGAAAAAAGATTAAATGAGAATCAGTAAAATGTTCTGATAATAAAAATAAAAAAACAGAGGAAGGATGAAAATCACCTTCATGTGTTCATATTAACAGGTTAATATTCGGCTGAATAAATGTTTCATCAGCTGCTTGAAAGAGAAGGAACAGCAGCAAAACACAATCTCCGAGGCTCCAATAAAAAAACCAATAATACACCAATAAAATATCAATAACACAATTCATCATCATCAGAACTCTGACACAGTGTCTATCAGACTCTGCTGCTGCCCGCTCAGCACTGATCTCAGGACGGTCTGATCTCAGCATTTCACCGAGTTTCTTATTATTATAATAATGATTATAACCGTTATTATTATAATCATTATTATTATTACGTCATTTTAATAATAAAATTATCAGATACATTATTTTTATTTTTACGGAATAAAAATATTTTTCATTATATGAAAATACTAATTTAAAAACAGAGAAAATAAAACTGATATTTCCGATATAATATGATCCAGATTCTGATCCCAGGTCTGAATTTTCTGAAACACACACACACGCACACACACGCACACACACACACGCGCACACACACACGTGCTGATGAGATGGAAAGTGTGAGAACAGTAAAATCAAAGCTGCTCAGATTCACAGAAACCTGGAGCACCACATCCGCGGGCCCTCTGAAGCGCGCGCACCCTCCCTCCCCTCGGCTCACCTTGGAAGCGGTGTCCCAGGTACCGGCTCCGCAGCACCCAGGGGTAGAAGCTGAGCGCGTCCCGGTGCTGCGGGCTGAAGAAGCTCTGCGGGGGGATCTGCAGCGGGTGCAGCGGCAGCCCGCCGGGGCTCTGCGTGTGTGTCCCGGGCTCCTGAAGAACCATGTCCGGCCCGGCAGAGTACAAAGTCCTCCCGCTGCTTCCCTGGAAGCAGGAGCCGAAGACCCCGGCGGCTGCGGCGGCGGCGGCGGCTGGGTGCAGGGACTCCGGGAACCTGAGCGCCGTGGGCCGGATGGGCTCATCCCCGGAGCCGCCGCCGCTGCTGTGGCTGTTCGCGTCCTTCCCGACCAGAGACTCTATGGTGAAGCATTTCTTGTTATTGCTGTGCTGGAACATTGTAAGCACCTGGAGCGGAGCAGATCACGAATACGGAGAAGATATTAACAAGTCGGCGTCCAGTTAGTCCAGTGCCTCGGACTCGGGGGGCTCAGATTCCCAGCTTCCCCCTCAGACCCATAACTCTCCCCGAGAGTCCGCCTGTGCGTAAAAGCCGTGGGCAAATCCTGAGTTTTTGCACCTGGAAGCGGTGAAGTTCCCTCTCACCTGTGTCCGGGGCGGTGTCTCTGCCCGCTCTCCGTTCCGCTGAGGCCGTCTCTCGCAGGTTCAAAAGCAAACGAACTCCTCTCAAAGTCTCCGGTCGGAGCGCGGCGCAGATCCTGGGAGCAGCGGCCGGGTGTGAGCAGAGAGCGGCGGGGCTGCAGGGTTCTGATCAGTCGGTGTCTCCTCGCGCCTCCTGCCGCTGCATGCTGGAGTGTGAGCCGAGCCGGGAGTGTCTGTCAGTCACCAGGCTGCACTCAGATACCTGCCCTGCCCTCCCTGCCAGAGGTGCGCCGAGCATGCGCACAGGCGGCTGCGCAGACAGCCATTTTGTTGATGGAGTGAATGAAGGTGGGGAAGCGAGGGGGAGGGGGGTGGCGTGTCACACAGTGATGAAGAGGATGCGGATGACGGTGCGCGCGTGCGTGTGTGTGTGTGTGTGTTAACAGAGAAACTAAGGGCCGGTGATTCATTTACTCTGGTTCATTAATATGAGACGCAGCGTCTTCAACAGGTGTTTGTGAGGAACAGGTGAGTTTTCCACCTCATAAACAGACGTATACAAACCTACCTGCTGCCCCATGCAGCAATGTGTAAGTACCCCCAGGCTCCCATTCAGCCCAGTGCTCCCATTCAGCCCAGTGCTCCCAGCACATAATAACTGATGTGTGTTAGTTTTCATAAACTTTATGAAAAACGTAAACATCACGTGAGCTCAGGAAGCTCAGGGTCCCTGTGCCAGAGCCACCTCCACTGTGCTGCAGGAAGCCAAACACACCTGCAACTCACAAAAAGTTAGATTTAATCCTGAAATACTTTGATTTAATCAGTCAGTGATGATGATGATGATGATGATGATGATGATGAGGCCGATCAGCTGATCAGAGCAGGAAGCAGCTCAGGCCTCACAGAGAAAGTTCTGGGATTTTTGTTAAAAACGACTTAAACAATTCAAATGACTGAAACTGTGGCCAGTTCATTTCCTGTCAGTGGTTTAATGGTTTCAGCTGTGACTGGTTTCTGAGTGTGTGTCCTGGGAAACAGCACACGGAAGCATTACACACATTTTTATTTGTTTTTTTACATTAATCTTTAAGAGGAAAAGAACCTGAGGGTGCAGACAGCGAGCTCCACCTACCCTGGAATACCCTGGAATACCCTGGAATTTGTGGTGGTGGTTCCAGATTCAGCTGTTTTCACGTTTTTATTATAAAAACATCAAATATTTCTCCTTTAACAGAATCAGTTCTGAAACTATCTTCAGTTTGATTCTGAAGATGGATGATTATTGATTATTTATTTATTGGCTGTCAGGTAATGAAGGAGGGAACCAGGTGAAAGAGAGAGGTTTCCTCTGACCTTTGACCACAGGGTCAACTGACCTGTCACTCAGTGCGACACACACACACACACACACACACACACACACACACACACACACACACACACACACACACACACACACACACACAGTTAAAGCACACTGCTTTGTCTGACTGAAGCCAATAATAATGTTCTCATCATTAATTCATGTTTAAACTGACAAACAGAAAATGGAGCAGCAGATGAATCACAGCAGGTCTGATCTCCAAAAACAACAAACAACATTTTACTAAACAATTCATCACTGAAGTCAAATGTCAACAATCCTCTGGTGTCAGTTTCTCCGGTGTGAGGATTTTCTGTTTTTGTCAGTTTGTGTTTGTCCTTCTGTCTCAGTAAACCTCAGTAAGTCACAGACAGACTCGGGTGACGTGGTCTCTCGGTCTGGGGGAGGCCTGTCACATGTCAGTACTGGGGGGCTTGTCTCATAATCTGTCCCTGATTGACATAAAGCTGTTATGGAGCGCGGACGTGAAGACAGATGAATTCAGCGACTCTCGTTCATCTTTTACAAAATGAGAAAAACATTTCTGAGATTTTCAGAAACCTTTTTTCTTCGTCCTGTTTTTGTGACTCGTGTCCGTGTCACCTCTCAGACTCGGTCCTCCGTTCATCAGGCACCATTTGGGCGTCAGAATCGACCTATGCGGCCTGGACTAGGCCCTTCCTGTGCAGCTTTGGGACCTGGAGGACAAATGCCAGCCCATTCAGGAGCCTCTAATTGTGGCCAGGGAAGCTCCACAAAGGCCCCCTGCCTCCGCCTTCAATGGGCTGCCCTGCGGAGGCCCGTGTGAACCGCAGAGCCCCTTTTTCCTCCCCATCCTGCCTCAGTATGTCGGCCTCCGCCCCCCTGCTCCCGCCGCCCCCTCCACATGTTAATTAATAGGCCTTACTGGCAGATTTGGATCCTGCTCGGCTTTGATTGAAGGCGGCCATTAGCATCTATTAATTTTGCCTCTGGCGTTTTATCGCTGGCTCTGAAAAGAGGAATTAAGTGGTGTGAGTTATTGTGAGGGCTCGGGGTGTGAGGCTGAGTTAAAATGTGATTATTGTCCCTGCAGCCTGGAGCCAGCTAACTGCTGCTAAGCCCTCTTGAAAATGAAGGGGCGACTCCTCTCATTAGAGCCCAACAAGGGAAAGATATTAACAGGAAATAACTGCAAATTTCTTTTCTCTCCTTCTAATCTCTTCTTTTTATGTTCCACGTGAAAAGGACACTTAAAAATGTAAAGGGGGGGGGGGGGGGGCGTGGCCAAACAGCCGCGGTGATGATACAGTTGTCCAACCTCAACTCTGAGTTCTGATGTTGTTTTTCAGAAAGATCAGGTTTAACTGTGTGAGGAGAAGCTGCAGGACGGTTGGACACGTCTGCAGCTTCAGCACTGATCGTGTTGTCCAACCTCAGTGGGACGGGACGTGTATAAATAAAGAAGACTCTGTCTGAAGTCTCTGCCTTCTCTTGTTCACTTCTCTCTGCTGTAACTGTCTTCATGTGATACGAGCAGCACAGGTCCAGGTCCACCCTTACAGAGGGTTTCTCTCAGTGTCAGAGCCGTTTTATTGGAAGTGGGACGTCAGCTGTGTGTCGCTGTTCGATGCCCCCGGTGGCAGCACAGCTCGGTCACACCTGCTGATCAGTTCATTCATACTCTCAGTCCTGAAACTCATTTTTACAGTTAATTTATCGAGTGATTTAGAAACTAACAGATAGCTTCAGGTTTTTTCCTCTTTCAGTCTGTTGTTTTCTTAAAGATAAAAATGAGGCTCCTCCGCTGACTGACACTTTGTTCCTTTCATCCTTCACTTCTCTCTTTCCTTTTTATCGCTGTTCATTCATCCATCCTCCCTTTTCACACACACTCACACTCTCCTCTCTGCTTCAGGTGTTTCCAGGTGGCTGTGAAGTGCCATGGGAACACTGTGACATGACAGCAGAGGCTGTGACCCATAGCTAACACACACACACACACACACACACACACACACACACACACACACACTCACACACACACACACACTCACACACACACACTCACACACACACACACACTCAGCAGGGGCTGACCTGCAGCTTTCAGGTATTGTCTCAGCTTGTCAAACAGCCACTGACACAATGATCCCTTTACATCCGCTCAGCGCTTCACACACACACACACACACACACACACACACACACACACACACACACACACACACACACACACACACACACACACACACACACACACACACACACTTAGATCTGTGGGTTTTTACAGAGCTGTGATTGGTCGGATCTGAGGGGTCAGGTGAGGAGGTCTGCTGTGACCTGCCATCAGTCCAAATCTTAGAATCTGTTCTAGGCGAGAGGCCGGTTCACCAGTACAGAGGACTGGGACCAGTGAGAGAGGACATAAGTCTCCAGGTCTTTGAGAGAGGAAGTTTTTAACTTTACTAATTTACACAACCGGACGAACCACGTAAAAAAATAAAACATAAAAACAATGGAGGGAAACATCAAACTTTACCTCACACTGTTAATGCTTTCTGCTGGTGGGCTGCAGCGCCCCCCAGAGGCAGGTTACGGCTCCATCCTTCTGCATCAAGTCTTTGTTCTGAGTCAGTGACGCTGGTCTCAGTTTGTTGCTGCGTGTTGTGATGACGATGATGAGTTCAGTTGTGTTGTTGTTTCGTCGGCAGGTTGTCAGAGCTGAGCTGAGAGGTGAGTCAGGACAAAAACACCTGGTGGGAGAAATATAAAAGCCAAAAAACAAAGTTCACAGTCCCAGCATCACCCAACTATCTGAAGAGTCCTCTGCTGCTCTCTGGTGGTCATACATGGGTACTGCACAACCACACCAGAGCAAGGCCTCGTTCCTCATATGGATGAATGAGAGTTAACTTGGTTTGATGGGAATTTACTCTGAACAGATCTGATCAAACCACACAGGTCACACCAACAGTTCCTCTGCTTTCAGTTCAAAATGAACATGAGGTGATTTTAATTTTAATTTTAAGTTTGTATCAAACTTTAACTTTGAGATTTGAAACCATCTTCAGCTCTGGAGTTACCTGCCCGACAAACTGTTGTTTATATCAGAACATTTCTCTTAGTGTATTTATATTACCTGTATTTACCTTAGACGTTTGTGTTCTTCTCCATCATCAGTCTCATCAGGACGTCTCCTGGTCTCAGATTCATCCTGCAGCATCACAGAGTCATAAAGAACCATCTTAATAGACCAGAAGGACAAGGAGTCCTGGTGCAGATGGACCCCGCAGAGACCTGATCTCAGCATCGTGGACTCAGTCTGGGATCACAAGAAGAGACAGAGACACTGAGACAGAATAAATCCACATAAGAACTCAGACAGGTTCTCCAAGAAGCTGGAACAACCTGAGAGCCTGAGCGTTGATGTACCGAGGAGAACTGGAGCTGGTTTTAAGACGGTGGGGGGTCACTGCAGATCCTGATCTGATTTAGGTTTTTTTCTCTTCACTGCTTTTTGGATAAAAACTGTTGAAATCTTTATGAAGGGCCTAAACCTTTTACAGTGTATATTCATTTCGCCATGTACACAGATTATCTTCAGCAAGGAGGTTTGTCAGGATGAATCCAAAAACCAACATACACTGATAATCTGTTGTATCTCATCACAGTGACCCCAACATTTATAAATGTTAAATAAAAAAGACATTTTACTCCCGATCATCAGTTTTAGTTGCAGTTTTTTATTTAGTGAAGCCAAAAACAAAAAAAGGGAAATATCTGGGAGTGTACCTAAGGCACGCTGAAAACACGCAGCTGGACTCGACTCCAACCAAGAAAAGATAAAATACGTTTTTACAGGTAAGAAGCTGAGAAAATTCAAAACTATACAACACAAAAAAAAAACCTCTCTTATACAAACTCCTGGTAAACTACTGTTCAAAGTGCTAGTGCATAAGGAGACAGAGCTGTCAAAGCACTGACAGATGGGTCTTTTTTTTTTTGGCAATTACGAACATCACATCCCGTTAATTCCATAAATCGTCTCGTTCACAAAAAAAAGACTAAACTGACAAAATGGCAAGATTTTTCACATCTTTAAAAAGAAACAACATATGTCAAGATGTCAAAGGCAGGAAGTCTACAGTGATTATTGTTCTCTGGTTGTTTGTCAGGTAGCTGACGAAAATCTTAAAATATGCTTTAAACATGAGACCAAACAGGTAAACAGGTAAACAAAGCTGTGAATGAGTAACAGGACTGAAGTCTCCGTCACACCGTGAAGCTTCTGACAAAATTCCATTCACTGTGATGAAGGTGCCACATGAAGAAGTAACATGATAAAAACCATTGTGACAGAGCAGAGTGTGGGAATCGAGAACCGAGACGCTGTTCTGTTATTAAACTCACAGAACAGACGCAGTCAGTCAGTAAACCTCTGGCCTCTGATGTTCACGTCCACACCAGACAACTTCAGATGGTTGTAAAGGTCAGTTACCCAAAGGCTAAAAATACTGTGGACTGACAATATAACACTGCGTCCATTAAATAGGAGTGGATCTCAGCTGATGTGAGGGACCTGCGGTTGTTGGGCCTTTCAGGCACTTCTATCGTGTAAAACGTGAAAATCAGAGCTCTCAGGGAAACTGGTTCCTGAGTTCATGATTCAGGTGTTGACGCATGTCGTGTTCGCATATTTAACTTTAAAGAGAAATACATTTAAAGGTCAGTCACAAAGAGCTGAGAGGGTAATAACGTTCAAACAACTCGTCCAACTCACTGAAACACACTGTAAACACAAAGAAACTGTTCTTTAGATTTTGACTTGAACACTTCCATGTGTACAAGCTGGAAACCAGTAATCATGCTAACTCCAGTATGACATGAGCACAGCATTAACCTTCACTGGCAGAAAGCAAGCTAGCTCGGGGAGCTATTTTGACTCGCTAAGGTGTTAGCAGCTAGCTCACCAGCTACCACCACAAACAGCCTCCATGTCGTCAGACCACATGTTTAGCTAGTTTAGTGAGTCACTTTCTGGTATGACCGTGCACTACAAGTCAACAACTACACCAGCAACCGCACAATCTGTCTGACCGGGTGAAAAACTCGTGGAGCTGAACACTGGACTCTGAGCTCTGACAGCTAATGTCCAAACCTTAACATCAGCATGTCAACACACATTTTACAAACAGATGGACGTTGACATGTCGACACTCATCATATTTGGATTTAAACACGATCACAGTTTGCATGAAACACGCAGTTACATGTAAACAGGTTATTTAACATGTTAAAATTCTAATGTTAGCATGTTAGCTAGCATGCGCTAGGGGAGCAAATATGAAGTCTGTCATCAGTTGTAGAAGTATGTCCTGAAGTATTGAGAGCTAAAACCTGAAAACCGACATTAATGATCCAAATCCACAGTTACTGACACTGGCACCGTTTAAGCCAAGATGTTAGCAACGTTACCAAAGACACGATGATTCACTCTTTTAGCTAGTTGTCATTTTTTACTGAATAAAATGGAACATCAACGATTTGTTGAGGAAATGTTTTGATTCTGTGGCTCATCAAACACTCAGGGCTCATTACAGCTGCTTTTTACTCCTGAAGACTGTAGATTTACATTAGACACAGACTGAAACGATGCAATGAACAGAGCAGGACGTTAGAGGGACTCAACTGGATCTAACATCCAGAGATGTTTGGGAAGAAGCTGTGAAGGCACATGAGTAGAAACAGTAAAACCAAGGACGTAAACACAGACAGACTTAATGTTTGGCTTCGGGTTTGAACAAGACTAGAAAATCACAGTATAAGTGGGTCTGAATCTGCTGAACCTGCATCACAGACAAGCTTTGTTTGGTTTATTGATAAGTTCGTGAATCCAGGATTTAGATACCTAAACTTTCCAGCAGGACGTCTAGGTGTGTAGAGCGAGACAAACCTCTAGGTCCTCGTTTGCAATCAGAGGGAAACCTGCTTCTGTAAAATCAGAGGTCATGATTTCTTGTGAATATCTCTAAGACACTCACTGACTCCTTATTGTTTTGCCAACTCCAACCTCCAATAGACACTTACACACTCAAGTAACAGACTCTGGGGGGACCTGTAAAACCTTCAGGGGGTCTCCTGCTCTCTGGTACCCTCTAACATAAAGTACAGCAGATCTGGAAGAAGCCTTAGAGATTACTGTCTGACTGGCTTGGTTTGAACTCAGAAGCTCCAGCTCGACATCATTGTGTCTTACACCCCACTATGGTCTCAGGCACATTGGCAGACGGGTAGATCGTAGAGCTGTACGGCACTAAGCCCCCGTCACACCAGCATTATTATAAACAGAAAACATTTCAAACAAAAAAACATAAAAACAACAAACTGCAATAAGTAGTGGATTTGTTCGTGAAGCAGGTCTGTGCTGAGTTTTTATGAAGAGTTCAACTTCTGTGAACTTCACAGTGCTAACTAACGAGCGCTGAGGGAACAGAGGACCAGAGAGTCCAATCAGAGGAAGCTATCGCATTAGCTGTGTCACACCCCCTGGTTTTAATTAACCCTGCTCTGGTACAGTTTAACCTGCACCACAAAACAGACGCAGCACGATCTGACATCGCTCATCAGACAGGAGGGAACAGTGCGTCTCTGTCATTGCATTAGCTTACTGTCCATGACGAAAGTTTGTGGAGCGACCGAGCGCTGAAGGTGCTGCCACGCTGATCTGTCAATCTCAGTTTTTAAAAAAATGCTTAAACAAAACAAAACTTTTTTTCCTTTTGGTTGAACTGAAGAATTCAGCTCCCAAACATTTCAGCCATCAACAAACCAGAAGAATCAGTGAGCTGAGGCTCCTCTGGAAGAGAATTAAAAACCAAACGTAGACGAACAGACAGCAGATCAGTGGAGCTGCACCTTCACCCAGGACGACCCGAGGTCCAAACTGTTGTCCGGCTCAATACAGTGTGTAACACAGGATCCAGCTTTGACTCCATGTATGTGCTGCTGTTGTTACACCTCAGTGGCTGTTGTGGGTCTGTGGGTCCAGGATCAGTTTCAGTGCTAAACCCGCTCAACTGCACAGCAGCAGAAGAACCGTGGAGATGCAGTTAAACAGAACTATTAAAACTGGTTTTTGAATCAGCGTTGATTGTAGACAGGATGCAGCTTTCGAGCCTTTAAACCTGGACCCTTTAAACCTGGTTGTTAGGACATGTGGACCTCACCCAGTCTGAGTGAGTAAACCAGGCCTACTCCATGTTACTGTGAGAATTATTATGGGCACGTGTACAGTTCTATCTACATGGAGGACACACGGGATCCACGTCCAGGTGTAATCAGAGTCATCTCGGTGCAATCTCCTGCACCATGGTGGGCAGGTGGATGGTCGGACACGAGTCTCTGTGTCGCAGTTTGAACATCAGCTGCTCCTTTTCCTGAGAAAGCTTCTGGTTTACCGCTGCCTGCCTCTCCAGCGCCACCTTCATGTCCTGCTGCTCCTTTGATAACTGCCTGTGAAACAGAAACAAAGAGGGAGGGATCAAAGAAACGCATCAGCTGGACTGTGTTCAGAGAGTTCGAAGGTTTAAAAAAGAGAAACCGTTCTGAAAAACAAAGAAAACCCTGGATCATGTTTTCCAGCAGGCGTCCAGCAGGTGGCGCCACATTCATGCAAAATAAGCTGCTGCTGGTCAATGACAGACGACAGAGGCTCCATTCACTCTCTCTGTTGTGTCTGACTGTACTTTCTGAAATCACATACTGAATGAGAGTCTGGCAGTTGTCGATCCGGACTCTCAGATCCTCGTTCTGCTGCAGGACGTGGACGATCTGGTCCTCCAAAGACAAATTCTTCTCCAACTGAGAAAGGGACAAAAAAAAAAAAAAAAAGACATAATGAGGAACATGTACAGAAGAGGAAGCAGAAGAAATCCTGGAAAAGAAATTACTCAGTAAATTCTGAGAAAACTCGTGAATAAATAAACAAACTCATGTTTCATAATAACAAGAACAAAACTGCCCCAGTAAAAGTTTGTGTATTTGAGTGGACGTACCAGAGCATCCATCTGCTGCAGCTTCCTGCTCTGCTCCTGCACGCGCTCACTCTTCATCTCAATGACAAACAGCAGAGACTCCTGCTCCGACTCCCAGAATGCACCTGGGCTGCCGTGAGCCTGGAGGACGGAGTAACAAAGATTTTCACTGAAGCACACAGGTTGAATTACACGTGACGAGCAGATGAAGTAAAGCACACCTTTATATTTCTCTGCAGGTCTTTCTTGAACGTGGACTCCTGGACTCTCCTCTTCAGCTGGTTGTAAACCTGCAGCTCCCGTGTCAGCTCCTCCACCTCCCCCTTCAGTTACAGCAGGAAATACAAATACAAAGCGTCTGTGTAGGAAACGTCCTCAGGTCTGAACTGATGCTGATGTGTGGAACTGGTCTGATGTGAGTTGCTGCTAATGAATGACCAGCAGGTGAGACACAAACTCTGGACTCTGTCCTTCCTGTCTTACCTTGAGGACGTCCTCAGCAGCATGAAACTCTTCTGTCAGTTGACTTTTCTCTTGTTCGTGTCTTTTCTGCAGCTCTGCAGGAAAACGAGTCAAACTCAGATCAGATCAGTGATGATTTCGCTGTGTGATCGTTTCAGAGCTGCAGTCTGTGCTGTTGCTAAAATCTGGTCCATAGATTTAGAATCAGTTTGTCAGACTCAGCTCTGCAACGGTCAAGACCTGATTCAGCTCCCTTCGCTCTGAGCTCTGCTATAATTAGCACGTTAGCTCTGACACACTGAGGCGTGAGGTCACTTCACATGTTCATAGATTTTTAAAACTCTTCGTTCCTCTGTTGATCTCTCACCTTCCACATGTCGCTCATGTTCCTCAGTCACAGTTTGACTTTTCTGTTCATGCAGGACGTTTAAATCAGCTGTCGTCTCTGTTTTCACCTGAAAGTCACAGCAAAATAATAATAATAATAATAATAATAATAATAATAATAATAATAATAATAATAATAATGATCACATTGTATTCAGCATCAGGTCAGACTTCCTCCGTCTCCAGGAGGGAGACAGTGAAAAGACAGTGACAATGTTAAAGCCAATCCCAGAATCACTGCAAAGGCTCGTTTAGCAGAGCTGAGCTCAGTTGGTGTGAACGTATCAGGGCAGACGCTCCAGTGGACACTACATCAAGGTGTCCTCCATGGAGACCAAGAAAGACTCCTCCCCTTCAGCTCATGTGAAAGTGCACGTGGCCTCTGCAAAGGCTCACACAGGTAAAGATGAAAGAACTCAGTAAACATCAAGCAGTCAGCTGAGAGTCTGGACCTGGGGGAGCGTTGGACTCAACAGGAGCCGAACACTGACACCAGGTCGCAGCGAGGACACGATCAGAAGCAGACTGAGGTGGTCACGTGACCCGGATCGGCTGCACAGCAGCTGTCTGGGTCCGACCCGTCTGCCAGAGACTCGGTCTATGAATAACTCCTCCGGCCGAGTTTCTGATCCTGAAGCAGAACTTCACTGCGCCTGCCAGTGAAACTACGTTCATGTGTGATCCATCAAACTCTGACACCGCGATCATCACCGTGTGCTGCCTCCACTCCACGTCTCAGCCCGGGTCTCAGTCTGTCCTCCAGATGCTGAGGTCCAGCACTGATGTGACACACTCGTTATGTTTCTCTGGTCAAACGACTGAATGAGAAAATGTTTAACCAGCAGTGAAAAGACCGGTGAGCCGAGGAGCAGCTCAGGCGTCTGACGTGTGCTGGACACCCCACGCTGCTCTCACCTTATCGAGGATGCTCAGGACGAGGGCGCACACCTCCTCATCGGCGTGGTCTTTCAGAAGCTCCGCCCTCTCTGGGTTCCCATTGGCTGAGAGCACTTCCTTTAAAGTCCTCAGCTGCCACTCGAACCGCTCCAGCTGCTTCTCCAGACAGACGTCCTGCTCACCTGACAGGCGTTTACCTGTGAACAGAGCGACCAACGGAGACACACGTGAGACAGAGCAGAGACAGAGACAGAGCAGAGACAGAGCAGAGGGGACGGACAGAAAAACAGGTCCAGTTAAATCAGCACAGACAGGAAACAGGTAAAAATCTGTTGGTGCCAAAGAGTTAACAAAGAACTGCACGAAGATATGAGGTCATCGTCACGGAAACCTGAAACACACACACACACACACACACACACACACACACACACACACACACACTGTTCAGGAAGCCTTTCTGACTAATTTAATTTCCGCCTGTGAATGACATCATTGACATGTAGTCACACAAACACACACACACACACACTTCATTCAGTTTCAGTGACGTCCTCAGTCTGATGATGATGATGATGATGATGATGAAGGCGGCGTCTGCAGCTGATAATCATTAACACTGATTAACAGACGTGAATGTGATCAGGATTTACTGAGAGAACCTGCAGCGGCTCGGTGGCCCAGCGGCTCGGTGGCCCAGCGGTCTGTTTCTCTGCAGGCTCCTGCTGGTTCTGTACAGAAGCTCGGCTCAGCTTCAGGAGGCAGGTTTGAACTTGTGTGAAGACGAATTGATTTTAAACAAAGACCAGATTTAGTTTTATTCATTCGCTCTTTGAAGGATGAGACACGGAGATCAGGTCTGTGGGAGCGAGGGGAGTCGGAGGGGGAGGAGACACGGTGACTGATGTTTTACAGGTCACATGACAAACGGTGTTTCAGTTATTATCAAAAACAAAAAGTCAGTGTGGAAAGTTTGCTCTGATACTGTAAAACGTTCAGCAGCGCCTGTTTGGCCCTCGGCCCTCTGGGGTCAACGCTGAGGTCGACTGACGGATCAGTCCCCTCACACAGGGACAGTGATTCAGAGATGGCGGCGGCGTGTTCACACCGTGCTGCTGTAAACGAGCAGCTTCTGTCCCCGTGTTCAAACAGCAGCTCATAAACAGGAGGAAGTGAGCGTACGGCGAAGGTCAGCGGGCCGCCGGGCGGCGTGAGTCAGACCCTCAGAGCTCGTGATGCTTCCTGTCCTCCCTGCTCAGAAACTGCTGAAGCTCATGAACATCTGACCTCAGAGCTGCAGCCAGAAATTCATTCAATCACTTTATCATATTTTCCACGTCAGCTGTTCCAGAACTTTCTGGACTGTGTCTCTGACCTGCAGCTGTTTTCATGCAGTTACTGCACAGCTCAGCCAAACCATCATCGTGTGTGCAGCACGAAAGGTGCTGATAGATCAGATCGATCGATCAATCAATCAATCAATCAATCAGTCAGTCAATCAGTCAATCAATCACCTGGATCTCTGCTGCTAACGATCGTGATGAGTGATGAAGACCTGATTTTCTCCTGAGCATCTTCACATGTTGTGATTTGTGTGAACATTAGAGACAAAGTCAAACCGTGTGTGTGTGTGTGTGTGTGTGTGTGTGTGTGTGTGTGTGTGAGAGAGACGTTAAAACACTTACACAACCCTGTGTTTCAAAATAAGAGCAGTTTAAAGAACGATGTTAATGTGTCAGCTGCAGCACTGTGGCCGTTTCACACAGCGTCTCCACGCTGCTTCGTTAGTTTGGTCAAAGAGAGAAAATTCAAACCATCTGTGAGCAGATGAACATTCACGTCTCAGACGCGACATCAGGCTGAAACGTGGTTCAGAGAACAAGATAAGAAAACAGGAAGTGAGAAGGTGAAAGGGTGAGAACCGTCAGAGGAGGAAACAGATGAACATGAACCACTCACCTCCGTCATCACGGCGGCTCTTGTCTTTCTGTGTCTTCTCTCCCTTCTTGCCTTTGCTTTTCTTCTGAAATCGACAGGAAGAGAAGAAGAAGAAGGAAGTAAAAGTTTTAGTGACGATCAACAAACAAAGAAGCAGCTGATGTGAGTCTGAGACAAAGAGCTGGAAACGTGTGACGATTTAAACTCTAAGATCCTGATCCTGATCCTGGTCCTGATCCTGGTCCTGATCCTGGTCCTGATCCTGGTCCTGATCCTGGTCCTGATCCTGATCCTGGTCCTGATCCTGGTCCTGATCTTGGTCCTGGTCCTGGTCCTGATCCTGGTCCTGGTCCTGGTCCTGGTCCTGATCCTGGTCCTGATCCTGGTCCTGGTCCTGATCCTGGTCTCTGCCTCAAACATCTGATCATGTGAAGCACAGAAACAGCTCTGCTGTGCTGGAACAACGTTTAAAAAAGTTCAGTTCAAAAACTGAATGAGAGTCTTTCTAATTATTTATAACAGGAGGTGAATTATTTCTCTCCATCAGCTTCACGGTCTCAGTGAAAGTTCAGCAGAGGACGAATGAGTCAGTTTCCTCCGGAGGAAAAACACGATAACGCTGAGAAAACATCTCGCTCTCAGAGTCAGATTCGTCTGAGCTCACAGCTTCAGACCGAGAGCGATGACAGGCGTGGTTCTGTTGGACCCGCTGAGGCCCCTCAGCAGCCGAGTCCTGGTTCAGGTCTGGGTTTAAACTGGAGCAGTGAGTTATGAAATGTGGGTCTGACTCTGAGCTGCCAGCTTCTCTCTCATTAGTCTCCACATGACTGACGCTGGAACTTTCCCTCTTCTGTCCCCGAGTTACATAACATCAGCTGCCGCTCGGACTCTGACTCAGGACGACAGGGACACCGGGACGACGGGACACCGGGACGACGGGACACCAGGACGACGGGACACCGGTCTGCTCAGGCTGCTGGTCACAGTCGTACCTGCACTCTGATCACCCACCTGTGTGACATGATTACAGGTTTCATCTCACTGTTGTTTTACTTAGTGAGTTCAGTTTACTGTGAGTGTCTGATCACTGTGAAGCTCCTCATCAGCTGGATCGTGTCGACGCTGCCATGGCAACGAGCAGGAAGTGACAGACAGCGATGCGCCGTGGGTCTGAGCTGAGCTGAGGTCACTGATCGCATCACTGATCAATACACCAGCTGATCAGCTGCTGATCCCCGCAGAACATTTTACAGCGGGAAAATAAAATCAATCATTCACACGAGAATCAATCGACTGGAGAATTTATTTTATACACACACACACACACACACACACACACACACACAAGCTTAGGCTCATATCCAAACACACACACGCGTTGCACAAACAGCGGAGCTGCAGGATCACACTCCACGCCACGTTGTATGTGCACAAAGACGAAACACACTGAGGCGCTTAGTGTGTTGCCTCACACCCTCTCATTGCACAAGAAGTGAAGCCAAACAATCACACCCTAAAACACTGCTACACACACACACACACACACACACACACACACACACACTGTATAAACACTTCTAAACTCTGCTCTGCAAACTGGACACTGACTTTATTTAAACTCGGAGCTGAAACAATAAATCTCTCTGGTTTCAACACGTCTCTGGGTTCAGGAGGAGACGTGGAGCTCGGCGTCGAGCCGTCGTGTGTTTCACAGTGTTAGGAGGAGGAGGAGGAGGAGGAGAAGCATATGTTCCTTCGGGCGTTGAAGGGGCCCTGAGTTTAAAAAGGCAGTAAATCACAGCAGAGGCTCGTCTCCTCTGTTTGTGCAGAACTTCACCTTCAAGAAAAACCTGACTGCTCCAAACTGTTGGTCTCACTTCACCGTCACGAAATAAAACACGAAGGAGGGAGTCGTTGATTTGTTTCATCAGAACCTCACACTCACACAGCAGAGAACCAAACGCTGCTGAAACTGAACTGAACTGAAACATGGCGTCTCCAACGTTCACCGGAGCGACGCACGTTTCGGCTTCAACACGACTGAAGCTGGTTAAATGATATTTAAATCTCCGTATTATTGAATGACTTTATCCTCGGGCAGCGTGTGGACCTGATCAGGAGCTTCATACACACCACCAGCTTACAGAGACCCACAGAGACACCCGCCTCCGGCCCCTCCCCCACGCTCGGCCCTGAACAGGGATGTGATATCAGGCTGTGGTCTGTGGTCCACACAGGATGATGACACATCACTAGATGTGATGACTTCTCCGTTTTAAAACACAGAGCTTCAGTGTTTGTCAACCAGCACATTCTCACGCTTTCAGCTGAACAAAGGTGACCTCTGACCTCTGAGTCCTTCCCCCGAAACAGGAAACATCCTGTAACTCAGCCCCATAGTCTCCATCTGACGAGAGCGCCAGGCGACAGCGAGCAAACATACGGTATCGTATTCGTCCTGTGTGTGTTTTTGTCCTGTATCTGTGTCCATCCAGTCAGACTGTCCCACGAACAGCAGCTGAATCAGCTGTGATCAGCTCCTGTCTGCAGTGAACCATGGATGAACAGACGACTCTCACCGGATCACTGTGACACTGAAGGAAACTTAAAAACAGCAGAATTCTCAATGAAGTTCTGCAGAATCCTCGGCTCTAATTTCTAAGCAGATTTCGGGAGGTTTATTGTTCACACCCTCAGAGAGAGTCTGTGTGTTCAGGTTCTGATGCAGCTGAACAGAGGTCAGAGGTCAAAGCTGAATTTCGGGAACAGAATCTGAGCTGCAGCTGTTTTCGGTCTGTTGTCCCGAGTGTTGGACCACGTTAGTGACAAACATGTTCCTGTAATCACTGTTTTCCTCCTCTGAGAAACCACACGGCAACAAAGTGAAGCGGTGTGTGTGAGACGCTGCAGACATACACACACATTTTCGTTTGTTTCTTCACCTCGTTTTCATTCCATCCTGCTTCATCTCTGAGGGAGGACAAACACTCCTCTGTCTCTGTCTCCTCACGAGCTGGACTCTCGGCTCCATGATGAAATGTTGCCTGAGTGTTTAAAACATTCCCTGGAGCTCGTCTGGAAGGGATGAGGTTTAACGTCGTCTCTGTGTGCGAGGTTAAACTCACACACAGAGACGAAGAGCAGCTCCAACTCTTTTTATTTCTCTCCGACGCGTCAAATGTCTCAGGTTTTAGACAGAAGTCCAACAGTGAAAGACGAGGAGACGAATCAGGGTCGCGTCATTCACTGATCTCTGTGGGAAAAACATGAGGAGCAACGTCCACCCCGTCCACCCTGTCCACATATCAGAGACAAACTGACGGTGACCACGTTACAAACAGCAGCAACTGCTGAGCCTTAATATCCAGGCCGAGCCTCAGTCTGTTAAAGCGCCACGAAAATAATCAATTACTCACAGTAATAATCGACCGATTAATCGATAGTGAAAATAACAGCTGCAGCCTTATAACGCTACACTGGACCGTTTGGTTTTTAGAGAGCGGGACATACAGTGTAAAAATAAACCTGTGAGTTCACACACACTGATCCTGATACTGATCCTGATCCTGATACTGATCAGGACCATGTGACTGCAGCACCACAAACACTTCATGCAAAGACGTACGTCAAACTTTTAAAAGCAGCGAAGCAGTGAAGAGGAACTTTACAAACTGTCTGCGTGTAACAACGGAACAAAACCAACAAAGAAGAAAACGTGCTGCTGTCGTAAACGTGAGGTTTGGATCGTTAAGTCCAGGATCTGCACTGGATCTTTGCACAGTCTGTTCCTCAGCTGCAGTTTTACAGCAGCAACGCTCTCAGTCATTACTGAGAACCAGCAGCACTGAGTCATGATGGGAAATATGTTTTTATGGGACTTTAAACGACTGAACGGCCTCGTGTGTTTGTGCTCATGAAACAAAGAGCGTCGCTGAGCTTAAAGAGGCCGAAGCTCAGACTCTACTGCATCGACTGATGTTTAAAACAAACCACATCACACCGAGCAGCTGCAGGACACAGAGACACGGGGACACACACCAGCCTCTGTGGACTGAAGCTGTTTGTATTGTTGGACAGTTTTTGTGTAGACGGCTTGTCTGCTTCCCGAGGAGCAAATAAAGTTTCTTCAAATGAGTCAAGCTCTTGATTTGAACACGTAAAGTTTCAGCAGTGAAAAACTCTAAAACCTGAGGAGACGTCTCATTAGTGAAAACACTCGTTTGCTGCAGCTCTGAGCTGAAGGGCTGAATCTGCCTCTGCCTGCAGATCTCGTCTCGCCTGCAGTCTCTGATTCACACTCGTCCAGTTGTTGCAGTGAGCCGACAGATGGTCTGCCGCTCTGATGGACTCTCAGAGGTTACGCTGGAGTCCAGACTGAGTTTATGTCTGAGCTGTGGTGAGGTGTTAAAGCGCTGAGCCCACAGCCTGTTTAAAGGGTGAAAACCTCACAGGCTTCCAGCTAAAAAAGCCAAATAAATGAATGGAGTTCTGCTGGAGAAGAGTGTGTGGTTCTGTTCACACTGAACACAGAATTCATCCAAAGTTCTGCGAGTGTGTTTCCACTGTGAGGAACCAAAACTGATCGAACAGCAGCTGGAGTCGAACAGTTCTCACGAGCAGTCGGAGACTTTGGAGCTCAGCTCATCAAAAAGGCGACATCTCATTTACCACAGCGTGTTCTACACGTGTTCATTAGAGAACGAGTGGAACACGAGTACCTGGACTGTAAAGAAGAGTTTCTGGATGCGGCCTCATGTAGCTCAGAGGACTCTGATCCGGTGTGAGCTGCCTGCAGAGATCCTGAGGCACGAGGACTTCATGTGACCGTTTGTCTTCGTTTCCACAGCAACAGCAAAATACGACATGATGCCCTGAACCATGAGCCAGGCTGACTGAGAGAGTCCGGCTCCGGCTCGGCCTCAGGTCTCCACTCAACAACAACAACAGCAACAGCAACAGCAACAGCAACAGCAACAGCAACAGCCAGGACAGAACAGACCTCTGACAGACAAGACCACATCACAACATGACCTCCCACAGGGTCCCAACCCCCACGTTGAAAACCAGTGCTGAACCACTGCCCCCCCCCCCCCCCCCCCCCCCCCCCCCCCCCCCCCCCTTTTGCTGCGGCTGTGGTTTGGAAACTGCATTCATCTGTTGTGTAATTGGACTTTACTGTGCAGCTGCTGGATCATGAACTTTGGGCAGAGACGTCACGAACAGAGCGAGAGACCAGATCAGCTCCAGGACAGACTCCGGACCTCTGATCAGTCCAGGCCAGGTCCAACAACAGGAAGCCGGTTACTGCCGTTTGTTCCACTGTGTGAGACACTTCGTCTGATGAAGACCATTTGTGTCCACATCAGTGTTTCCAGGCGGTTTGAGCTTTGTCCACAGGGAGACACCTGAACAACACGGACACAGGTAACGCAACTGATGCTGCGTCGCATGTAGCAAAGACAGGAAAGACCCACAACACACACAGACTCTACCTGACCGACCAGGTGTAACGGCCGCCAACGTTTTTTGTTTTTATGTGTCTGAGAGAACGACGCCATCAGCGATCGATCGACCCCTCCCACACCTGTTCATCTGCTGAGAACGAGCACAGAGACGGAGACATTCTGTGGTCTTACGTTAGAAGACGTGGACACAGACCAGATAAAAGCTGCTCAGGAATCTTGTAAAACTAAGTTTGTGTCTTTGTCACAAACAAAGAGCTCAGCAGGTGAGTACAGCTGGGTACAGGTGAGTACAGGTGAGTACAGGTGAGTACAGCTGGGTACAGGTGAGTACAGGTGGGTACAGGTGAGTACAGGTGAGTGCAGCTGGGTACAGGTGAGTACAGCTGAGTACAGCTGAGTACAGCTGAGTACAGGTGCGTCACAGGTGCCACGTCGGGCTGAAGCAGGATTAAATCCACGGGTTCGTGTTGGTGCTGAGCTCATTGATCTCCTCCAGCAGCAGCTCACACTCTGAGCCTCTCTGACCGATCTGTTTCTATTCTGAGCTCATCAAAGATTTACTGGATTTCAGGTTATGCAACAGGCTGTAAACCGGCTCTGCGTCTGTTCTGGTTCTGTGAGGAAACGGTCTGAGGAGGCTCCCAGAGCCGGAGCAGAGAGAGGTCCTGAAACTCACGTCCTCTCAGCAGATCAACCTGATCTCAGACGCCGGGTTCTGTCCAAACGACAGTCGACAGTGGAGTCGGAACCAAAGAGACTTCAGTTCATCACCGTATTATTTTAAGGCGGAGTCTGATGAACACTGACAGCAGATTGGCTGAAATCTGAGACAACTCGTTACCTTTAATCAGCTTCTAACACTTTGTTTACAATCTGTGCAGAACATCAGCAGCAAAAAGGTTTAAACAGCGCTCACAGTCCGTTACCCATCAACCCCCGGTACCCATCAACCCCCGGTACCCATCAGCCCCCGGTACCCATCAGCCCACACACCCATCAGCCCACACACCCATCAGCCCACACACCCACTCAGGGATATTCCCATTTCTCAAAAACAGTACCTGAGTTGTCGCCGGTGAAACATTAATTAAAGCTCGAATTAAAAGTACACACGTTCCACACTGTTGAACGCGGCTCAGGTGAGTCAGGTGAGTCTCTTCAGGTAAAATGATCACATGACGTCAGCTCCAGGCCTCAGAGAGGAGGCCGGTGACCCGGCGACGCCTCGGCTGCTCCGTCACTTTCTATCAATAACTGCAGGAAGACAACAGCTGTGGAGCTTCAGATACACATACTACAAACCACTGCAACACACAGGAAGCTGCCGCACAGACACACAACTGTAGGATCCCGGTCTACACACCAACATGACTCACACACGTGACGGTTTCAAATAGACTCATGTTTCTTAACCACTGGTTTGTATGAAATGTCCCACAACTCTGACAAGTTCTTACAGGACAACACGACAAACAGTCACACAACATGATAAACACACAGCACACAGCCAATACAGGATGGTTTCAGAGACTGGGGACAGATTTCAGAGACAGGGGACAAGTTTCAGAGACAAGAGACAGGTTTCAGAGACTGGGGACAGATTTCAGAGACAGGGGACAAGTTTCAGAGACAAGAGACAGGTTTCAGAGACTGGGGACAGGTTTCAGAGATAGAGGAGACAGGTTTCAGAGACATCCTGTCAGACGCAGCATCGTGGGAAAACTGAAACACATTCAAACAGATGAGAAACAGATGTTCAGAGCAGAGACACGACGACCTGCGGGATTTCACCGCATTTTCTTTGGCGCCAGTTCGAGTTCGACACCTGTGAAACTGTCGGAGACTCAAACTGAGAACGAGCAGAAAAAGCGGCTCCGTTCTCCCGGAGCCCCCGCTCCGTTCGCCGGACTCAGTCCGCGAACGTCTGGCGGCCGCGCAGCAGCAGCCGCCGTCGGCCGCCTGCTAACGAAGCTCCCCCCGAAACAAAGTCAACTTCTGCTCTCGACTCCACCGTTTTCGACCCGGTTTCCTCTCACCTTACTGTGGCTGCAGCCCATTCCTCCTCCTCCTCCGAGCTCCGCTGTCGGTGTGAAGCCGCTCGGACTCTCCGCCCCTCTTCTTCTTCTTCTTCTTCTTCTTCTTTTTCTTCTTCCCTCTGTTGAAAACTTTCAAACACTCCAGAAAAAGTACCGTGAACGCACCACTGCAGCCGCCGGTCACAGGGGACGGGGCTTCTCTGTGCTGCGTTCAGGGACTCTTAGTTGGCTCGTCACTGTTTTCCTATAAAATCAGCCAATAAGTTCAAAGTCATATAAATATAAGACAAATAAAACAATCGCCGAAGCGTTGATGGGAATATAAAAACAGGAAAAACTAAATAAATAAAATACATTTAGAAAATTTGATGAGTTTAATAAATACAACGAAAAGGAATATTAAACAATGTTTTGGATTCTTATCTACTCAGGTAAACTTTACCTTGTGTACGGAACTGAACAGGATGGATGTCTGCAGAGAACAGTCCACACTTTGACTCTGACTTCATCATTTCTGTCCCATAAATGTCTCCAGAAACACCAGGAATCCATCAGAGGAAGGAAATCTTCATTTCATGGCAAAATCCTCACAACTGTGAAGCTGGATCCAGATCCTGGTTTATCCTGAAGAAAGGACTGCGGGGTCTTTGATCCAAGTCCGAGACAAACACCTAAACCTTACAAATAACCGAGTGAAAACAGACGCAGCAGAATATGATGTGTTCAGGTATCAATTCATTCTTCAACATTTAGAAATCACAGGCGCTGACATCTATCGCTGTATTTTCCCGCAGCACTTAAAGGCAGCAGCATGGCAAACTGTGACATGCGCAGTAGCAGGCCTATTGTCTGAGATTTGAACGTTACCGTAATGATGAGAGAAGCTGCTCTACAATCCGTCCTCGCGTTTGTTTAGTTTGTTTTCTGACGTTAAAAAGCGGGAAAATCCACAAACAGTTGATTTATCAGGAGAATCCGGATCAGTCCTGATGACAAACACGATCACTGACATCAGTGGAAACAGAATTCAGATTAAAACCGGTTTAAAGCTCAAACTGAACCAAATGCTTCGTGTGACTGTTCATCAGCTGCGCGCGTCCGGATGTAGAGACCCGCAAACAGACATTTAAAGTTATGAGGACAGAAGAGTAGGGACAAAATGTCCTCAGTCTCACTGTGCTGTTTTTATCCTCACAAAGATAGATGCACGCGCGCACACGCACGCACACACACACAGACACACACACGCACGGACGCACACTCATTACATGACTTTGTCTTAGTGGAAAAATGTGATGCATGTGCAACAACACAAACCAAAGGGAGAATGTAAAACAGAACAACACAGTATAACAACAATCACTCAGTGTGATGAACAGGACATAAAACTACAGCACGTGACATGACGTGAAAACCTGGCATACGACTCACGTGACTCATGAGGGAATAAATGAAAACTGTTGTTGTTGTTGCTGCTGCTGCAGGTAAATGTGTCTGTCAGCACCTGGGACCTGGACCACGGCGCGAGCTCAGATTAGTCTGCTTGTTTCGGGATTATGTGGCTCTCGCGGCTCAGCCTGGGTCTACGTCACGTTCAGGTGAAAGGTGTGAAAGGCGACATTGTGATGACTCAGTCTTTCCTGTGATCTGATTGGTCAGCGGCCGGGGCCGTTGACAGGTTTTTCAGCTGATCCTCTGCGGTTCACCTGCTCCGGAGCGGGGCGGGTTGCCATGGTGACCCACCTGGTTAAAGGTGAACCAGACTCCCGGACGTCCCTCAGGAACCTGCACCCGATCCGATCAGCAGCTGCTGAGCTCAGGTAGATCCGTCTCAGTGGATCAGCCAGTCAGAGACCGGAAGAGCTGCCACAGGATCTGCACGCTCAGTGTCCACTTTATTAGGAACATCTACAGAATCTAATGCAGCCCGACCAGTTGCTCCAACACAGAGTTTAAGCCTTTGTTTTACACTGAGCATTCATTCATTCATTGGTCATGAATGATGTCGCTCGTGTGTGGTTTAGGTTTTCTGTGTTTTTACCGTCGTGAGTTTTTCATCACACCCGTGAATCTCCGCGGGCCTCAGGGATCCGGGTGGAGCGGCCTCCTGTGATTGGCCGGGGCCGGCCAGGTGCCGGAGCTGCTGCGACGCTCGGACTGTGACGGAGACTGAAGCAGCTGCTGTCGGACGGAAACTTCTTCTGACGCTGGAAACAACAACTGCTGCTGTCAGAGCCGAGAGGACGCTAAAAATACACACACATCCACATTCCGCACGCACGCACACACACACACACGCGCGCGGATCAGTGCGTGTGTGTGTGGAGGACTTTATGTTGGAGCTTCTGTGTGTGGTAATAATGTGAGGGGTGTGTGAGCATACAGCACATATCTGAGTTAAGTGTGTGTGTGTGTGTGTGTGTGTGTGTGTGTGTGTGTGTGTGTTAATGTGCTGTGGTTCTTTATATAAACTGAGGTCGAGCTGCTCTATAAATAGTCATGAGTTCATTGTGGAGCAGATCTCAGATCAGTGTGAGAAAATCCAAACACACCAACCTCAACCTCGTCTCACAACGTCTGTCTCAACACAACACACACACACGTCCACGTGTGTGTGTGTGTGTGTGTGTGTGTGTGTTACTACCAACCTGCAGCAGCAGATTCGTTTCGTTGGAAACGAAATCTCTGTGTGGATCACGATCAGAGACGAGTTCAGACCCGTCAGAGACTCAGAGGCCGGGTCCACATCCAGACCAGGGTCCCTCCCTGACCTGAGTCAGAACCAGAACCAGAACCAGAGTCCCTGCAGGCGGATGCTGCACTGAGATCAGACACATGGATTCTGTTTCCCACAAAACGTATTTGCTGTTGATGTGTTTTTAAATCAGAGCTGTGTACAACAACAACAACACAACAAAGACAACAGTGCAACATGAAGTAAACAAGAGAAGCTGTGATCAGGAGCAGTGAACTGTGACGCACAGAAACACAAAGGTCTGACTCTGAGCTTGTCAGGTGGTGAGAGTGAACCCAGTTTATAAACCTCTCACCTGGTATCTCACCCTGTTTTACGTAAGATTCGCGCCGGAGTCTCGTGTTTTCAGAGACTTTTCCAAGAAAAAGTCATAAAGGTTTAATTAAAGTCTTGTTGTGCCTGAAGGCGACAGATCACATGACTGAGACACAGAGCGCTCAGTGTCCGCCCTCCTGAGGCTGCACATCAGGACTGAACACACTCATCACCTCCGGGTTTTACCTCAGAGCTGTGATTGGTCAGCAGATCTCAGAGCTGTGATTGGTCAGCAGATCTGAGGAGGTCAGCGATGAGTTACACTCTGATGTTATTAACTGTGTGTGTGGTTCAATAAGCTGCTGCTGTGGATTATCTTATGGGACCTCTGATGCTTCATCCACGGAGACCTGGACCCTGCAGTGAGTCTCAGCTGCTGCTGCAGCGCCATCTGCTGGCCAACCTTCATCAACACGACCACATTAAAACCGATGAAACAGACGTGTGGTCGTTCGTTTGACTGTGGACGAGAGAGGTGGACGGAGGAGAACGTTCCACATCGTATGGAATGGTTCTGTCTCTGACTGAAGTTTGGTTTTGTTCTGGTTTCCAGTTAACACCAGTTAAAGACACTCACACCTACGGGCCATTTAAAGTAGCCAATTAACCTAATGTGTGTGTTTGTGGGAGGAAGCCGGAGAAAACCCGCGCAGCTCAGGCCGGGGTTCGAACCTGCGACCCTCGTGCTGTGAGGCGACAGTGCGAACCACTGCACCTGTGACTGTGTGTGTGTGAGTGTGTGTCTGCCATTGACTGGCGACCAGTCCAGGGTGCAGCCCGCCTCTCACCTGTAGTCCACTGGGATAGGCTCCACCCCACCGCGGCCCCGGCGGATCGAGCGGTGTGGAAAACGGATGGAATCTTAAAGAATCTTCAGAAACGAGACTTGATCGTTTTACCTGTTGGATTTGGACACAGCTGACACACACTCACTGAACCAGCTGATATTAAAGACACGATGATCACATGATGAGAGCAGTGAATGAGTGACTTTATTTTCAGACTGACGCATCATCAGTTTCACGCTGATGGAACAGAATAACGCGCGCGGTCCCGTCTCCTCCTCCTGACCTCTGACCTGTGCTTCTTCCATTCCTCCTCCACTTGTTCAGACCAGGTCGAGGACGGAGCCGATCTCCTGCAGAAGGTCCACGTTCAGGTAGACCCGGCAGAACGAGAGGAGGACACCGAGAGACGAGAACCCGATCAGAACCCAAAGGATCTGAGCGCTGAAATACAGAGGGGCGAGCCTGAGAGAGAGACAGGACATCAGTAAAGTGTGTGTGAGTGTGTGTGTGCACCACTACACAACTGTGCACACGCACATGTCCAGTCACAGACAAACTCCTGCAGTAAACACAGACATCACAGGCAGAGGACGCATCTGAGACTGAGGCGGATTTTAATCAGTTAAACTGATACAAACCTGCAGCCTGGTCACTGCGTCATTCACCGAGTCACAGACTCATTTTAAATAAGGCTGAAAAGACAGGTGAGACAGCTGAGACAGCTGAGACAGGCCGAGCCTCTTACCGTCCCTGTGCAGACTCTGAATATCCATGGAAGTAACGGAGGCGTCCGTATAAGTACAGCAAACCACAGACTGAGGACAGACCTGCAACACAGACACACAGTCACTGCCTGGACACGGTGGATGTCCCTGCATGGACACGGCGAATGTCCCTGAAACACTGTGACCGCTGCTTCCTGTCTCATCACCTGGGCTGAAGAAGACTCCGGCCGTCCACAGGACAGTGATGAAGATCGGGAAATACTCTGAACAGTTTGCTCTGCACACAGAACAGACCTGAGGTCAGTGTGTGACTGAATCCTGAGCGTTTCACAGCTCTGAATAAAAGCTGAGACTCACTGAGCTCTGAAGACTCGCTCAAACTCCGGCGGTCCGGTCGTGGCGGGCGGAGACACCGAGTACTTCCTCCGGCTGTAGATCACCTGGAGAGAGAAGTAAGCTGGACACACACACGGACACACACACACACACGGACACACACGGACACACACACACACACACACACACACACACACACCACACCTTTATTTACAGCTCAGAGGTCAGCGTGGAGAGCAGAGGAGCAGAGACGGGACGGATCAATACGGGTTTTTATTCATATTAACATGTAAAAGTAAATGCAAAGTTGATTCATAAAAAACTTAAAAGTGGTGACAGAGTGAGGATGAAACACTGAAATGAAACTAACCTTAATAAATACAAACAACAATAAAAATCAGTTTTCTGTTTCCACATGAAGTCTGGTTCAGGTTCACGAGTCTTATGAGCACATGCAGATAGAGAAGGACACTGTAATAAACATTCACTCACTCATTCATTCATTCACTCACTCATGTAGAGAAAAGAAAACCTGATGGAAAGATGATGACATGAACTTACCCAGCATGCTCTCTTACCTTGCTCTAAGACGGCGAGCACAGTCACAGCAGCGAGGCCGACCGCCTCGTCCAACATCTCCGCAGAGAGACGATGAGTCAGAGCCACAGGTGAGACCGAGACACACACCTGGACTGTGACAACGCTGAGGGAACACACACACAGCAGCAAACAGCCCGGAAACACACACACAGGTAACGCAGAGGGAGGGCACACCTGCAGGGGGCGGGGCCAAAGCACACATCCACTGGTTAACTGTCTGACTGACAGCAGGTCACGGTTTACCTGGTTAACTCAGTGAAAACACAGCACACACAGAAACACACGCAAAACAAAGGTGTTTCTAAAGAACTATATTTACATAATACTCTTGTTTTACAGAGAACATATCAAAAGTATAAAATACTTACAAAACATCGGCCGCAATATATAAAAATAACATCTATCTTCTCCAGATCATTAGGAAAGGCATACATACAAAAAATATATTTATAGACATTTACACAGAGCCCGTTCAGAACAGTGAGGCCCAGAAAGGCCCGGGAGGCCGAGCCGAGCCGAGCCGAGCCGGGCCGAGCCGAGCCGAGCCGGGCCGAGCAGGGCCGAGCCGAGCAGGGCCGAGCCGAGCAGGGCCGGGCCGAGCCGGGCCGGGCCGAGCCGGGCCGAGCCGAGCAGGGCCCGGGCCGGAAGCTGAAGGTTCGGCAGGAGGATGAAAACATGAAACCAGCCCCAAAAATAACTTTACAAATAAAATACACAACAGGTCTGCAAAACAAAATGCATACGCTTCTTTGAAGAAGTCAAAAACAGTACAGTAGATAGAACCACCGGTCACAGGATGACAGACGCACAGTTACAGGCTGGAAAAGATCCGAGAGCGGATGATGAACAGTCAACAGGATGTTTGGGGTCTGAACCGTGAGGACACAACTCTAAACCAGATCCACAGTGAAGGTCCACGTCAGGGTCTGAACCACGAGGAGGAAACAGGTTCAACACTCGAATGTTTCATGAGCTGCGTTTAGATCAGAGTCTCTGTGAAAGAGGCCACAGAGTCAGGATTCTGCTTTCTATCTCACTGACTTCAGATCAGTAACTGCATCGCTATCAGAGTCAGGAAAAGTCAATGTCACTAAAACATCCTCATGACCCGGATCTTAGTGACTCAGGCACAGACCTCGCGGTTCACAGGTTTTCCTTTCAGACTTTACACCTGCTGTCTGCAGACCTGTCTCTAACCTGTTCGCTGAGTCGTTGGATTCAGCTCTGTCTCACCTCTGCACACAGGTGACTCTGGCCTGTGGACTCTTTCACAGAGGCTGTTTGTGTGTCCTCGTGTCAGTGCTGCAGGAGGAAGTGCAGCTCCAACCCTGATGAGAACATTTCCATTTTAACCCAAACAGAAAGGTGAGAGTGCGAGCTGCAGTGCTTCCTGTGTCTCTGCTGGTCAGGAGCTGAAGCTCTGAACTCACCTGTAAAGGACCATATCACTGTTTGTGTTTCAGTTTCACTGCTCTGTGATGAAGAGTCAAAAAACCTCTGCACAGCTGAATGACTGAGTCAGGTGCTGGCTGCTGAAGACAACATGAGGAGCAGTAACAAAGAAGACAAAAAAACTGGACTCAAACATCCTGGTTTTTTAATCACAGGATTTTCAGCGTGTGGAAGAAAGGCCACGGAAACACTCAGCACTTTCTTCCACCTGCAGAAAATGTTTCTCTGAAGAGTCCCGAGCAGACTGTCCTGCACAGGGATCCCTCCGACACTGGCTCCAGGACCAGAAAGTCCATATTTGTGATTATTTCAATGAGGGAAATTTCCATTTTCCAGTAATCAGCTGTGCAGTCAGTCCATTCAAAGGATCGTCTGGATAATAATAAAAAAAAAACACTTTACAATACTGAGGATCATTTCCCTAAACAAAGCGCGCTGCATTGTTAGAGATATTTAAATAGTTCCCAGCAGCGTGTTTACAGATATTTCCCTACAGTATGAAAATCAAGCATCTGCTGGTAAAGTAATACCACAGAGAGAGAAACAAACTAAAACAGGCTCAAAAATCATGACAGCAAGTCAAACATGGTCAGTGATCATTGAAAGTGTTTCTGATTAGTGAACGATGTAAAACAGTGGTATGGTCCTTTACAATGACGCGCTCGCTTCATGCTCATGCGTTCATTTCCTGCGTATTTTCACCTCATCTGAAAACCTTCAGTTCTAGTTTGTTAGAAGAGAAAGAACTTCGAGGTTTCTGAAACTTGTCTGACACTCACAGAGTCGTGCTGACGGTCTGTAGGTGGCGCTGTGGAGGAGGGTACAGTGGTTTAGCACTGAGCCATAGGTTCAGTAGTAGTCTTGGTTCAACTCCTCCGCTCAGTCATCGATAAACACTGCAGTGTGTAACACAACATATACACACACAGACTGACTCGACTTCGGTGTGAAGTCACAGCTCGACAGCTCAGGTGTGTCACTGGATCACACACACACACACACACACACACGAGGCAGAACAGGACCGGACAGTTAGAGAGCAGATTAACGTGATGCAGCGAGTGACTGAGTGAAACCAGGACACATTCAGGGGAGAGATGGTGAATCACAGACTCCAACATGAGAGAAAACATGAGTAACAGCCTGAATCTCCCACGTTAGAACACGTAAAACTTATCTTCTGCTGGTGGTCGAGCTCGGGGCTGTAAACTGAAATGATTCAGCACGCGTGAGCAGAGTTTAACAGCAGAGCATGATGACTGAGATCAGAAAGAATTTTTCCTACTGTTCTACCAGGTGTGTGGTTGAGCACTGAGCAGTTCATTGTTAAATTGGCAGATTTTTGAATGGAACCTGGTGTCTCCTCACAGAAGATGGAGTCACACATCAGGGCTCAGCTCATCTGCCACTGAACTGGTTTCATTTCTTACCAGCGAGCGAGCTGAGAGATTTCGTTTATTTTAAACCTCGAGGGTTCGCCTGACGGAGCGGTTCAGCCTCCGTCTGCTGAGCCAAAGCGTCTCTGAGCAACAGGCCAACAGAGAGCTGAACGCCCACAGGGACTGTGGCTGCTGACAGAGGCTGTGGGAGCTCAATCGGTCTCCTGTGTCTCTAACAGCAGGAAAACCAAACTTCCACGTTTCTTCATTGCGTTGCAATGATGTGGCAGCTGGCTCGCTCACCTGTGGGTGGGATTATCGTTCTCTGATAAAATGAGAATGTGATACAGTCCCAACATATCAGAGAAGGACACATCTCATCCACAGGTCAGTGTCTGAAAAAAAAAAAACCTCAAATATACCTGCACACTGACATGAACCATCAGCTGACTGGTGGTCGTTTCTCATTAGCTGGGTGGCTAATGCTAACACAGACAGATCAGAACAGTGCTGCTGTCGGTCTGAAATAAGGAATCAGTCTTTTCGGTATGGCTGTGGCAGGAAGTCGTCAGCGGCTCGTCTCCCACGCTGCCACCGCGCAGGTTCAGCAGTGCAGCCTCTCAGCTCCGCAGGATTCAGGTGCTCCAGGTGAAAACAGGTGTGTTTAACTAATGATGGCTGGCGAGCAGTTCGTCCAGGTCAGCCATCCACTCCTGGGGGCTCTGACCCTTCAGCAGGGAGTCCACCAGGTCGCTCTCTGCTGCGAAGCTCCCTGAAGCCACGTTGTATCCAAACGACACCTGCTGCTGCTGATTAGCAGTCCTGCTCACCTGGTATCCCTGGTTACACTGCAGTCCCTGCCGACCGTTGCCCTGCGGCTGTCCAAACGCCACCAGGTCGGGGAGGACGGCCTGGTTCTGATTGGCCTGCTGTTGTTGAGTCTGCTGCTGACCGGCCATCGGCTGTCCCAGGCTTTGAGCGTTGGGTGGCGCCCTCTGCTGGGCAGCAGCCATGTTTGTCTGCATCATCTGCTGGCCGGGGTTCAGGCCTCCCATTGGGCGACCTCCAGGGTTTGCACCAAAGGGTGCGGCGGTCGGTGTCATCTTGGGAATGCGAGGCTGCTGCTGCATGTGGAAGGCGTTGGGGGTGTTGTTGAAAGCGTTGGGGGGCAGGCCGGCGTTACTGGAGGGTGGCTGGTTGGCGAGCTGCTGCTGCCAGGGGGCGCTCTGCGCGGCCTGTATGCTGCCGGGCATCGAGCCGGGCATGTTGGCCCCCATGCTGTTCGGTATGGAGCCCGGCATGCGGGCGGCGGTAGCAGCCAGCTGCTGCTGCTTCAGCAGAGCAGCGTTGGGCTGCGTCTTAAGGTGCTGCTGCTGAGTCAGAAGGTTCTGCCTGTAGGGGGCGCTCATGGGGCCCATAGGCTGGCGCTGCATACCGGCCTGCTGTGGTGGGTGGGCCGGGTGGTTGGGGTGAAGGTTCATGTTGTTGTAGAGGACCTGCTGGACGTCCACACCGGCGCCTCCCCCTCCGCCCCCACAGGACGGCAGACTGATGTCAGTCTGACTCGCCGTCGGGGGAGGAGCTACACCACCAGCTGGCCCGCCGCCCTGGCCCATGTTCATACCCATCATGCCTTGGTTCTGAGGGAACATGCGCTGCGACCCAGGGGCGGGGCCTCCCATGGAGCCAACGCTGCTCATTGGCTGAGAGGAAGCTGTGAAGAAACAGAAGCAGTTCAGAGCGATTAAATAAACTCAGCAGCTAATTATCGTTAACACTTCTGTAAAGAAACACTGAATAATAGTAAAGTTTACAAAAATTCAAATTGAAATGAAAATAATAAAATATTTCTGCTGTCTTTAATGTCTTCCTGCTAAGTGCTCTGTAAATGCTGTTTCAAATGCCTGATAAGTTATTTTTAAAGCAGCAGCAGTGGAGCTGTGAAGGACAGTTTCACCGCTCAGACGACAGTTTAATGCAGCAGAGGTCTGAGACGCTCAGCGCGGAGCCAGCACACGATCTCTGACTGAACAGTTCTGATCAACTGTACGGCTGCTGCTATTTTCCAGTCAAATCAGTGGTGAGCATCATTTACACATTCTCTGAGAGACACGTTTGTCCTGAACATCACAACAACAACAGCTGTGATACAGATCAGTCCTGACAGCGGGTGTGTGTCAGTGTGTGGTTCAACACATCCTGCTGCTCAGGTGACCGAGCTCCTGGTTTGTGCTTTAAGTTTATTATTTTAATTATTAACGACGCATACATCTCATTTAATTTAGCAGAATATGATTTGTTGCACTATAAAATGATACAAAAGCAAAAACAAGCAGCAGAAATATTTCATGAATAATTCATATAGTCTGCTGCTCATGGCACATCACAGTCATAGATCCAAACAGAAAGTTAAAATTATTATCACACAAAAGAAAAATCACGTTACTTTTAATCGGTCTCTTTTAGTTTTAAACTTTATTTTATTTTAAATTAAATCAAGGGCTGAATCGTCTTCTGACTCTTCATACATTCAGTGGCCACTTTATTAAGTACACCTGTACAATCTAATGTGGTCCATTACAACTGCTCAGTCATAAGGTCTGTTTATATGATGCTTATAATGTTCAGTGTTAATTCCATGGTATGTTCTAACATTCAGGTCATGTGGTGACGGGGTTGTACAGGACTGGATTATATTTAGAGGCGTTTCTAATATTCTGACCCCTCCTGTGACAGAAACACTCCTCGGTGTGGTGTAGTCCAGTGCAACACCACGTGTAACTCTGACCTCAGTGATAAACTCACTGAATTCACACATTTCTACCTCTGTCCCCAGAAACTGAACATTATGAGCTTTGTAACGATGGATGTTCGGGCAGCGTGTGCAACAGTCAGGTGGAACTTCTCGTAGCCGTACCTGTAAACTGGTTGACTGTCTGCTGTGGGAAAGGGTTCTGATTGGCCGGTTGTCCTGGCTGGTCCTGGTACTGTGGTGGAGGTCGGGTCAGGCGTATCTGAAGGTGCTGGTCCTGATGACGCTGCTTCTCCTGCACAGACAGAGTTAGATACTCATCAGACTTTTTCCTGGTCCACAAATCGTTCACCCAGAAACCGCAGCTCAGCGTGAAACTGACACGTTAACCACCGCTTGGCAGCAAAGCTGTGTCTTATAAGACAGATGGGATGTAAGGTCTTTTTAACATAAAACCACAGTTCAAAGACCAGAGCTTTACTTCCAGAGGCCATCATTCACTCTGAGGCAAACAGCACAGTCACAATCAGCCTGGGATAGATGGAGAAAAACTCACATGCTGAGACCATGAGCAGACCAGAGAACAAGCTGCTGTGAGATCACCTCTGCAGGCAAACAGCTCCCTCTAGTGTCCAAGAGCAGAAGAGTTCACAGGCTGCTCAGTTTAGACAATGAGAAGGCTGAGGAGTTGTTCAGGGCTCCTTTCATTTCTCAGCTGTCTCCATGAACCATGGAAACCCGATGAAGTTTATATATATAAATATATCATATATAAAACTCTGAATCTCATGTTTCCTGTTTCTTTATGCAGCATTAAGATCATTTAGAGACAAACACCAGTTTTAATGACAGGTGTAACACACCTGTTCAGCCATGAGCTGCTGCCTCTGCATATACTGCTGCTGTTTCTGCTGCTCCAGGATCTGCTGCTGTTTCAGCACCGCTGCCACGGCCGCCGGGCTGCTCATGTATGGTGCGTTACCATGGTTACTTCCCATGGCGTTTGGCCCCGGCTGGGCTGCCATGCCGTTGTTCCCGGTCGCAGATGCCATGGTGTTGGCGGGGCCGGGGCCATGTGGGGGCGCAGGATAGTTGTTCTGGTCCTGTTAGAGAGGGACATAAAGATGATGCAGACCTTAATGTTTCCACCAGGGGGAGCTGGAGGGGAAACGGGTTGGTTTTGGAGGTTAGGTTAAAGGTTAAGGTGACAGGTTAGGTTACAGGTTTCATTAGAAAATATTCTTTACAGAACAGACTGTGTTTAACCCAAACACCTGCTCCTTTTGCTGCTTTTTAAATACTGTTTTTAGTCTAAAATGCATTTGTTCCAGAACAGATGCTGGATTTAATGTCCATCTGCTGATGGAAATTTAGAATTTAGAAAATTTAGAAAAAAATAATATTCTCAAGAGAACGGATCCCATCTGGAAGACATCATGAAAAAACGTTCCAGGACAAGAACCCCTCTTACTTTCCAATCAAAAAAGGCGTCAGCTAAGGGGACACCTCAGGCTGTAGTCCTAAAAAATACAGACTGACGTCCAGTGGAGCTGACGCTAATTACTTTTCCAATTACTTTTATTGTTATTTTGTCAATAAACCATTTAGCCCGCTGGACAGTTGCTAAGTATACAACTTACTGAGAGACCCCACACAGTCGTCTTTGGCTGTGCTGTTGGCAGAAATGTAAAAAGTTTGCAGAGAGTTTCAGTGAGAGCATCAGTGATCCACAGTTGGGATTATAAAGCGTAAAGTGCAGCAGGAACAGAGCGTCCCGTCTGCTGGGAGGAAAAATACAAGCAGGAGCAGCTATATTTAAATACACAGAGAGAGAGAGAGGGAATATGAAAGGCTGCTTTGTCATCGCCTCCCTTCACCCCCCTGGTGAGCCTTAGCAACCAGCTGCTTGACCCACACACACACACACACACACACACACACACACACACACACACACACACACACACACACACACACACACACACAGTCGGTGGATGTTAAAGCGTGGGGCCCAGGCCGGTCTCAGCAGAGCAGCTGAACAAAAGGCCTCCCTGCTGCAGTCTGACTTCACCTCCTCTCAACACCACACACTCAAACTGCTCTGCACTGGTCTTCATCTGCACCTGTTGGACTAAAACCAGTACAACCACAGGCCAGTTTGAAATGTCCTGTGGCATGCCGCCTGGCCTTCCCTCTGGCACCACCATCTGGACTCCATTTACACTGAACTATCAAAGTCTGATTGGCATGGAGTGCCATGAACTATCCTGATCTCGTTCCTGCTCTGCAGAGGATGAACCCCTTCGATTTTACGCAGCAGCCTTATTCAGAAGTTCATCAACTTAAAATATTGATATAATATTTCGTAAAAATTTCGCAAGAATCTCCTGAAGCTAACGTGATTAGACGAGCTGATGGTGTGACCATGTATTATTTACAGTTTAACACAGCACGAAAGCTGTCCCAGCAGAAAGTTGGACAGACTGTCCTCCACTGTGTCCACACTGTACCTAAAATCTGAGGAAAGCTGAGCGTCAGGCCGCAGTCTGAGTTCGAACTGGATCATCATGCATCACTCCACCGCAGCCATGTGGGAGCGTGGAGCGGGGTCTGGGTTTATTTATTAGATACCCTCTAAAGCCCACTACACATCACACCTAATACTAACGTTAAATAAATAAACCAGGGAGTACTGAAAACATTTCAGTGTGAAACAGTTTGAGGAAAACAAGCTGCAGACCTGCTCTCCTTTAAAAGCCGAGGGGAATGAAGAAGCATGCGAGCATGTGTGTCTGCGTGTGTGTGTGTGTGTCTGCGTGTGTGTGTGTGTGTCTGCGTGTGTGTGTGTGTGTCTGCGTGTGTGTGTGTGTGTCTGCGTGTGTGTGTGTGTGTCTGCGTGTGTGTGTCTGCGTGTGTGTGTTACAGTCCAGGGATGTGCTGCTGGCCTGGTTATGAAAGCAGAGCGGGAACACACGGCTCAGCCTGTACACTTGTTATTGTTGTGGCATCGTGATGTTTGCACGGATGCTACAACAGGACTCAGTGCAAACTGAGCAGGAGACACTCAGAGAGCCAACTCCCAAAGCTCACTGTCAACCTGGTTAACCAACAGCACTAACTGTGTCATCATGGTCTCACATCATCACAGACGCTAACTCACTGTGTGCCATTACTCAGTAAACATTTACCAGATAATACTCATTTATCTGTCGTCATAACTTGAGCTAATTTTGCATCTCATGTCAACGCTGTCTAATATTCCTCCGCCCACACAGATATAACCGTGCTGTGTGTCTGGCTCACATCACAGTGAGCTTCTTCATCAAATCCTTTATCACAGTCCTTTAACCTTCTTCAGACACCAAACACCTCCACTGCACAGGACCACTTTAAAAGTTCCTTCTCTTTCACACTATATGGGTCTGCAATTAATTCATTATTATTTTTTCATTACTGATTAATGTCCTGATTATTTCTTCCATCTTGTCAAAAGACTAGAGAAATGCTGTTAGCGTTTCAAACAGCTGAGGATGATTTACTATCACATACAACGAGGAAAGCATCACAGCCTCACACTTCAGAAGCTGAATATTTGGTATTTGGAATATTTTTTACTTGAATAATAGGAATAAATAAGTAACATGAATGAATTTAATACCCATCGTAAACACTGACGAGGACATTACACAGCCACTGCAGATGAAAAATGTAAATCACCAAAATTATAAATGTGATTACTGTGCAATTAACTGTGCAGCCCTCCATGTTAAACCATACCAGATTATTTGTGGTGTTTTAGTGTGTGTGTGTCTTACCTGTGTGTGTGGCATGTGTGCGCGGAAGTTCATGCTGTTCTTCTGTTTAATCTGCTGCTGTCTGAGCATCGACAGCAGGACAGCCTTGTTCTGATTCTGGGTGTTGGGGGGCCGCGGCGGTCCGGGCCCCGCCTCAAAGTGTGACAGGGGTTTGGTGTTGTTGTAGTTCAGCATGGTGGCCGGGGCCTGAGCTCCTGGTGCCGGCGGGTGGCTGAGAGGAGGCCCTGAAGTTGGGTGACCTAGCATGTTGGTGTGCCCACCGGGCCCCGGCATGTAACCGCCGGCCCCTGCCTTGGGAGAACCCTTGTTGGGCTGACCGGGCATGAGCAGCTGCTTCTGGGCGTTGGGATTGAAGTCCTGTGGGTACAGGGATGGACTTGTGGGCTTGTCCATACTAAACGCGCCCCCCAGTGGGCTCTGAGATGTGTTGGCCATCTGGGGCCAAGGCGGGGGGTGAGCATGGGGCCCTTGGTTGTGGAACTTGGCCACTGACTGTGACTGTTTGTGCTGCATCTGGCCATGGAGGTTCTGGGCTCTCTGCTGCTGGGCAGCCAGCTGCTGGAGGTGCTGGGCGGGGGAAAGGTCTTTAGGCCCCGGGGGCCCCGGAGGGAGGAGGTTGTTGGGGGGAGGCTGAAGCTGCCTGGGGGTAGGAACTGGCTGGGATGGGGGCAGAGCTGGAGATGAGGCGGAAGAGGAGGCGACAGGGGAGCTGGTGGGGTGCGGAGGAGGTCCAGAGGAGGTGGACCTGACATGGGGGGAGCCGGTGCGAGAGTCCTGCTCAAAAGCTGCCGAGGCTGGGGAGAACTCTGTCTTAATGCTAGCCAGGTCTGGAGGAAGTAGTCCTTGGGATGACTGGCCTCCCCCTCCCCCTCCCCCTCCCCCTCCTCCGGCTCCTCCTCCCACCACCCCACCCCCTGGAGTCGGTGCCAGCTCCAGAGGGTCTTTCCGGTCCTCAAAGCCATCGTTGAGAATGTCCTGGATGTCCTCATAGGGCACAGAACAGTTCAGCTCCTCCATCAGCTCCCTCCACTCCTGCTCGTTCAGGTTAAGGTCGGGGAACAGGCTGTTGTTGCCTCCTCCTGACGGCGGCATGATGGGCAGGATGTCATCCGGCTCCTGCTTCATCTCCTTCCGATGGAAGTCCAAGCCTGGTTCCCCGCCGCTGTCCGTTGACTCCCCCGCAGGCCCGTGGGTCCCATTAGACTTCAGAGAGTCGCTGATGCCCAGCTTGGAGTCCAACGGGGAGCCGTTACTGGTGCCGTTGTCCAGACAGGCCTTTTTGTTCGGGGGGAAACCGTCACTGAAACCGTTGACTTGATCTCTGCCCAGCGGAGAACCAGCACTCTCCAGCTTCCTCTTCACCGTCTCCTGCAGCTGGAGAAATGAACAGAACCATGATTATGATTATTATCATTATAACCATGATTATTATCTAACAGATTAGTTCATTATAGCTGCAGATTAATCTTCTGCCAATCAATTAAACAACGATAATTTCAGTTCTCAACTATTCAAGCATGAAGACCAGTTGTAGTTCAGTCTCTTCATTTAGATACTTGCATAATGAAACCAGGTTATTTTGGGTGTGATGAGTAGCAAAGCCAGCTGCTGAATTATGACAAAATTTCTATTTCAGTATGTGCAGAGGCAGTTTCTCAGCTGCAGGGGGCGCTGCAGCTGAATGAACAGAGCTCTGAGGGTTGAAGCCAGCAGTCACTGGGGTAAAAAGCTGCCCAGCCTTTGAGCTGCTGCTGTTAATAGAATCAGCTGCAGGCTGGCTTACATAACGCAGATAACAAAGAGCTTCCTCAGAGCAGTCAGCAGATCAGATCTGTCCACTCCGCAGGCAGCGAGACCCGCCGGATCTGATGGGAACACTCAGAACTTCCTCCACAGCCCGACTCAAACCGCATCAGCTGATCCTCACACGGCTTCACTGTGTGGGTTTTACATGCTCTCAACACCTGTAGTCTGCACGAAGAACACCCAACAGGTGAACGCAGGCGAGGCCGCAGCCTTTATTTTAGAAACGTGAGACAAACTCCCCCAACCAAGATGATCTCGTTTTTTCATTATTCTGTTTGTTTTACTTAAAGGTGCTGAATATGTAAGTATTCTATATGTAAGCATTCTGTGCCACCGAATGTCGTTTCTTGCTGGGACGGGTGGTGGTGGTGACGGTGGTCTCTTACATGTCAAGAGCTTCATCCAACTCTTGACATGTAAGAGAATGAAGTTTGATACTGAACTCACAACTTTTCTTCTCAGCTGGTAAGTAAACAGCTGTTGATGCCAACGCTGGCTTGCATTTTACAGAACACACAAATAATCAGTAAATCGAGAAAATAACTAGCAGATTAAATCAATACTGGTAATAACTGTTTACTGAAGCCAGCGAGCATCTTGGGGCTGGTGGGGTGTGTGTTATTTTTAGGTTATTATCAAAATGAAAACAGGAGAATTGGAACTAATCGATGATCAGACTAACTGGGTCTGAAGTCATTTATGTAAAAGAACAGAAATAAATATAAAGGATGGAATAAAATAGTAACAAACCTACTGTAATAGAGTGTGTCCTCAGATAACCGCCCTAATTATTAAAAGCTAATGAACAAAAGAACAAACTTTATACTGTTATCAGTGTCTGGTGTAAAAGCCCAATCAGAGCATCGAGACAACAAAGGCTCATTTATGAAAAACAACCTCTGATCCACAGAGAAAGACATCAAAGACAAGAAGTCTGTCAAAGTCTGAGCCTGACTGAGCAGAGCGGCGTCACAGTGTGGAGAAAGGTGATGTCTTCCCCAAAATATGCTGAGAATTTCCTGATTAGCCCGACCGGTGCCAAAATGGCAGCATCAACACATTTGGTCAGACGGGTTAGCTAGTAGCTTCTAAATACAGTTAGATTTTTATTTGGTTCTTATCCCTTTTATCATCTTGGGGCCCCATAAAGAGTCGCTGCCAGAAGTCTGGGAACCATGGAGTTTAGAGTCTTTCTTACACTTCTTAAACTTTTATTATCTTCACAGCAGAGTTCAGTGACCTTGTGTATTTCCAGGCAGAGTTTCACCCTCCGGTCTGCTCTGACTGTGTGTGGGTGCAGAGGCTGTAACAGAGGGATGGGTCTCTGTCGTCACAGGAGTTTCTGCAGCCTCATTTTGTCAAAGTCGGGAAAAGACCGATCAAAGCTTAAAAAACAAACAGATCACAGAGTCACAGATTAAAATCAGAGAGTTTCAGTTTCTGTTCTAACAGACAGTAACTCACTGACCTACTCTGTGCCTGGCGAGCCCTCTATGTTACGTCTCATCTTTAAAAACCAAATTTACAACGAAGCAGCACGGCGTGCGCTGAGTAACAGAGCGAGATCAGGCCGGAGCCAAAACGTACGGGTTTTCTGAACAAGCGTGTGCACCAGTGTTGGAATTCTTCAGGACAATTTTAAGACGCTTGTCCAGGAATCTTTTAAATCACTTTCCTCAACATTGTGAGACGGAGCATTTTTAGCCCTGGTGAAGCTATGAGCTCTACTGACTGTCAGGAAGCTGCTGAAACAAAAATTCATAAAGTGTTTTTTAACCAAAAAGTGCTGGTGCTGGTTTCTCATAGGTGATAGTAAAGTAAACGTCTGTCTTGCTTGTCCAACCGTCAGTCCAAAAGTTCTGGGAACTTGTGGCGGGCATCTTTCACTTTTTGCTGACATTATTACACTAAATGTTCAATGATGTATTTCCAAAAATGAGTTGTACATGCTGAAGCAACCTTCATGGAAATAAAGATGACAGAGAGAAAAAGAATGGGGGTGGGGGCAGTCATGGTGAAGAGACAGCGATGGACAGAGAGACACCGCAGTGTGTTTGCTGAATAGGAAAAAGGAAACTCTGGTGACTCACTGAACTCCTTAAACCTGAAATACTGGTCTTACACCGCCTACCGGTTACCATGGTTACAGACCTGGGGTGGGAAAGGGGTACAACAGAAGATTTATTGCCATCTATTGGGGGTGGTGGGGGTGGAGGTTCCTGCCACAACCACAAAGCCTCTGTGCCAAGTACATCAGTGGGATTCTGGGTATTTGAGTCCTTGGAGTTTGCAGCGCTCTTCACCTGTCAGGTAACACTGTACTGTCATCAGTGCACTGACACTACTACGACTACTACAAGTCATACTACTGCTATTACTATAGCCAAAACTACTACTCTTCCTAAAATCAGGAGTTCCTACTGTTCCTATTACAACGCATACTACTGTTACTACGGTGATTACTAAATTCCAGTGCTTGTCCAGTGTGACAGGAGATAACTGCTGTGGCCTCAGCAGGTCCCAGAGATCAGTCCGCTGCTGAACTGTCACTGAAACGCCGACTGACGGTCAAACCCTGCGCTTCTTCCTCTTAGACTGTGGAAAAACAGGCATTCACTGAAACAATAAGGCAACGCTTTGGAAGAACAACATTAAAATCAAGCTCAGACTGTTCTGAAGCTGGTGAAAGTCTGCGTATTTAACATTACAGTTCAACAGTCACATCAATAAAAAAATAAATAATTAAATAAAGGCCTCTGAATATCTTCAGAGTGACTCATCCTGAAACCTTTGGCTCTGGCTACGCCACAAAAATCCAAAATATCTCATGTGTTTATGTCAGTTTATCGCAGTTTGCATGCTTTCTTCATCACCGCTGTTTCTTCACTTCGATTCTCACTTTGCAGTTCTGGTATTTTTGAACATTTTATTTCCTTGACTTTTAGAGGCATTTCCCTTTATGTTTATTTTTCTACGCAGCTGTAAACACTCAGTAACCCCTGGAACCAGACTGATGCTGGCAGGCTGCTAAATATATTTACATACATATGAATTACTGTATTTGTGTTCCAATTTACAGTTATTTATAATTACTGCACTAAAAAAAATTAATAGGCAAAGTGTATTGTTAAGCAGGGATGAAATATCCTGCCCGTGTGTAACAACAGAGCAGCTGTCACAGTGGAAATTACTGTTTTTAAAAATGTTTGTTAAGCATTTCTGTGGTTAAATTAATACTCTGATTATTTTCTTCTATAACTGTAAAATGTCGTTTTATCCAACAAACAGTCCAAAACTCAAACATATTCAGTTTACTATCACACATGACGATGAACAGCAGCAAACCTTCACCTCTGAGACGCTGGAACCAGGTGATGTTCTTCATATTTGCTTAAAAAACTTATACAACCTTTCCATTGATCAGCTCATTGACTTACTGACTAATTGTGGCAGTTTATCATCTGACTTTCTGCTGTTGTATTAGTATGAGATTTTCTTCTACTCTCAAACACTGATATCAGTATCAGCCTCTAAACTCTCCGATCAGCTGGCCTCTGCTGATGTTTGCTGTGAAAACATTTAATATTATTATTAGCATCTGTATATAATTTCAGTGACACCACTACTGAAAGACGCTAATCACAGCAGCGCAGAGGTGATTTAGCCCCGCCCCCTACAGCAGTGACACACAGGCTGCAGTGGAAGTTGAGCGGAGTGAGAGCGAGGCGTTTCCTGACAGGGTTCAGGACCAACACGGTGATGAGTCAGCTGGGAGGGGGCAGCGGGGGGTTTCTGCTCATACTGACTCACCTCTCAGGACTCCAGTCAGCCTTTATCAGCCCGTCTCTGCTGAGAGCAGCTTTACTCTGCCTGACACACACATACAGACTCACAGGGCGTCTGCCGGTGTCAGACAAATGCTAAGTACCCCAAAAAGTCCTCGATGGAACTGCTGGAACCACTGTAAGAACCACTGTAAGAACCACTGTAAGAACCACTGTAAGAACCACTAGTACCTCCTCAGAGGTCAAGAGAACCCCCTAAAAGACGTCTAAAATCTTTTGAGTGACTGTTAGATTTTCCTGAAGACTCACAGAAACACCTCTAGACACTTAGCACCCCCTCATTCACCTCTAAACATTGTTGAGGATGCCCAGAACCTTCTCAGTGATCAGGGCCTCCTCCTCTAAACGGTTCTTCTGGTACTGGACCAACTCCCTTTATGCATCAGATAGCAGTTTTCCAACCGGTAAGTACAGTCCTGATGCAGACCTGCTGTGATACTGTGAATGGACTGTACAGTTCTCCTCTCTGCTCCTCTGCTGTCTAACCACAGAGTTTCTGGTGACACACCTGTCCTCTGTCTGACGGGACATGTGCTGAAGTTGGAAAAACTTTCTCAGACTTTGACGCAGAGGAGGAAAAACCTTTCATACAGGGCAGAGGTAAGCAGACACCTGCTGCAACAGAGGAAGGGGTACATTCAACTGAGAACTATCCTCAAGTACAATTAGACATTTTTACAGCAATTCATTTTTGTTTTTGTACCTCATTGTGTTTTTCTTTCCATACAACAATTAGTCCAGTAACCAGAAAAAGTTTTGATAATCTATTGATTGATTGATTCATTTTTCAAGCAAAAGTAGTGAAATGGTTCAAATGGTTTAAATGATGTGACAGAGAAAGCCACGAGTGTAGAATGAGCAGCAGCAAAATACTGTAATAAATACTACAACAAAACAGGAGGAGGTCAAAGGTCAGAGTCTAGAACTGAATGACATTTGGTGTCTTGCTCAAGAACACTTCAACAGGATGAAGGCATTGAACCTAGCCAGTCTGTGTCTGTTAATGCAACCACACCGTCTGAAAGGAAACAAAGATCACGTGACCAGACAGCACAGCCACAAAAACAACACTTCCTCCTCCAGTCACGTGCCGCTCAGACCAAACAGCAGCAGGATTTCAGCGATCAGCAAACAATCGCTGAGATGAGCTCTGATTAACAAAGCCACCGGCTGATCTCAGTGAGACACGTCTCAGACCGAGGCTGCAGCTGAAGGCCGTCTGAGACAGAGAGTGACAGCTGTGGCACAAACATGGTGAAATCTATGGTCTTCAGTCCAAAACAGTGCCACCACATCACACTGCGAGTGAGACGTGTCCACCAACAGACAGTTTGGAGCTTTGGTGAACGAAGACCAAAATAACTCGCATACACAAACCAACCAATCAGAATATAACATGAAATGATGCAGAACACACGGGTCGGTGGAACATGTCATACATATGTTTTTAAATAAAGTTTGTGCACACACACACACACAAACCAAAACAATGACAGCGAAAGGAAACAAAGCTCATGTGACTCTGGAAAAGAAGAAGAAAACCTTGCAGAGATTTAAGACTGAGACAGGATGAGAAGCTGCACCTTGCACTGTCTACACTTTAAATGCTGCCTGCAGCGTTCAAGTCTCTTTTTTACTGTGTATATTTAGTTTTTTCTTTTTTACTGAATGATTCCCCCAAATGTTTAAACTAAGTGACCGGTGAACGCTGACTGCATAATGGCAATAAAGATTCTTGATTTTCAACGTGAGCGCAGCACAGATGGCTCCTACAATGGGCGACACGCTGATGACGTGTCTCTGCTCTCCTGTATTCTTTTCCATTTCCATCAGCGCTACGAGTCAACGGGCCCTCATGGCCCAATCGGACCGCCTCAAACCTTGCACCGTGCCACATACAACAAACTTACACAATCTTAACCAGACCTGTGTCAAAAAAACTGACGTTTAGCTTGGACTGTCCACACAGTCAATCTGCAAGTGCTGAGGTTAGATTTGGACATCCATGCATCGCTGAGATATCTGGAACTGATGCGACACACTCTTCACGTCTTCAGCCTGCTCTTGACTTAAGAAAGTTTAGTCTGCTAGTAGTCGTAAATTAAATATATAAATATAATAAATATAAATTCAAATAATTCTGTGGTAACTCTCCTTCTGTTCACATTCCGTAATTGTCTTGAGTTCAAATCTGTTTTTTTTATATATTAGAGCTGCAACAAATAGTCAATCAACAGAAAGTAAATCAGCAACTATTTCAGTAACAGACTTATTGTTTCAAACAGTTTTTACTTGGACATCAAGTTTAAGTCCAGCTTGAACCTGACTGACCAAGACTGAGAGCAAATTATTTTCATTATCAGTGAATTTACCAGGTATTTTCTCGATTCATTAGTGAATCCTTTGAGCTATAAAATGTCCAAAAACTGTGAAAATGAGTCCAAGATGACATCTTTAGGTTTTTTTTACTGTCTGACCAAACGTCCAAACCCCAAAGGTAATAAGTTTACTCTCACAGAAGACAAAGAAAACATTAAAGAACTAAGGAGTGAAATTTCAGCTTTAGCAGCGACTCTTCACTGTTTGGTTAACATAACCCACCACTAATGTCTTGCCACTGTACCCAATCGACCATACCAAACATTACCGTGTGAAACATTTGGTGATAGTACTGTATTGTGGGTTACCTTGTGATTCCCACTAGTACAGAACTTATTACAGCAACATGAGTGTGTCTGAGTACCACTCCTGAACACTGCCTGAAGCCCCTACAGCTGTCACTCTGAGAGGTTTATTCCTGCTCTAACACCCAGTGAGTCTCTGTACAGCCGGTGTTCAGTGCTCACTCACCGCTATCAGGGTGCTGTTCCGGCTCTGTTCCGCCGTCGTCCCTCCGCTGTCTCCGAGCTCGGCGCTGCCGCCGCCGCTTCCCGGCGCTCTCTGGCCGGCCTGGTCGCCGCTGGGCTGGGGCTGTCGGTGCTTGTTGGACCGCTTGGCTTTGGCCTGCAGGCAGCGCTGGTGCAGGGCGAAGGTCTGTTGCCTCTCCAGTTCTAGCCGCTCCAGCGCCGCGTTCTCGTAGCGGCTCTCGCAGCTGTTGTGATGCTGCCGGAAGAGCTCGATCCTCCGGCGGAGCCTCTCCATCACCGCGCTGTGTCGCGGTGTAACAAAATCCGCCATCATCAATACAGACTTGCAGTAAACTCCCGGCTCAGGTTTCGTCCATAAAATGCTGAATTTGGCTCTTTTTCACTCTGGGCGTCTATACACCCCCCTCGCCCTTTACAAAGACTCCTGTGCTGGCTCCATGGAGGCGACCTTTGTCTTGCTAATGGCCTTCAGTCACAGCGGCACTCACTGCCGGAGAGGAAAATTAAGGTTTTTGGGTGCAACACCGTTCAGCCTCCTGATTTTACTCACTTGAACAGAAGTGTACACTATTAACCTTGTTATGTACAACAGCTCATTTAACTTGCTGTGTAAAACAGAGGTACTGGAGTCTTATTACAGAGCCGCATACCGCCTGAGTTTAACCCCAAATCGAAAACACACACCTCATGTATTTATCGCCGTGGTATGAAAACAAACCACAGCCCGCAACTTCTGGTACAAACACTTTAAATCATTACACTGCATTTAAATCTCAATAAATAAAACATTGTTGTCGCTGTCTGGCCATCAAACAAACTCCCGTCGCGCTAAGTTAAGTTAGCACATTCCTCCACTCACAAATCAAAGTTGGAGCGTCGAAAATTCCTTAAAAACTATCCAAACGGCCTTAAAATCTGGCTGTTTTGGAGCTAGTTGGCATTAGCTTCTGGCTTTCCTTCCATGTATTTATTAATGATGGTTTTACAGCCCGTGGCGGCATCGTAGCGGCTCTCCAACTTGTCTGAAACTTTATTTTGCTCAAGTATTCCGAGTTAGCTTAGGTAGGTAGCCAGCAGGAGCTAGCTAGCTAGCGCTTCTGAGCTTCTTCACAAACTTGAAAACGATTACTCCAATAATAAACACACCATTTTATCTAACACCGCACTTTCACACACGAGAAAACAAAACGAAAGAGCTTTCCAGACAACGAGAGCTTAATTAGGTTTTAAATTCACTTACTGTGAAAGTGTAGCTGTCCGCTCTTCCTACAGCATCTGTCTAACAGCTGATCCTCCGCCTCCGTGTAGCCGTTAGCCGCTAGCTGCTAACGCTGTGTTTTGGGTAACGATAGCTCGACTAGCTGGCTGGCTAGCTAGGTTGCTAGCATTAAACATTTAAATAAAGCATCATACTTTAAATTTATTTCTCCCGAGGTACCAGCGCAGATAACCCTCCCCGTGACCGAGCCCGAGTCGGGATATGTACAGCTGTAAGGCGGAGGTTGGTCAGTCAGAAGGGGCTAACTCGGTCCCTCTGTGCTGCATCTATTGTTTTCCAGCGGACAGGCAAGTCTACGCCGCCATCTTGGGAACTTTCTCTTTTTTTTCCATCAACCACAGGAGGAATGTCCCTGCGCCCGCCTCACCAATGATTGACAGCAGGGACAGCCAATAGAGAGCAGCTGCAGCGTTGATAGACAAGAAATAGCCCAATCAGAGCCTAGAACACGCCCAAACTTCTTTAATACCCGAATTATTAATTTTCAATTAAATTTTAGCATAATTATATTTTTTCCTACAAAGTCTTTGTAATAGTGACATGGATTCAGTGAGTTACTCTGTGGATTACAACTCAAATCCTGTCTTTTTAGCCTGTATTTGTTCACATTTCGGAAATAAATAAGCGTAATTCACTATTAGCGGTTCCTATTTGTTATATATCTTTGGATGTATTGACTATATATTGACTATCAATAGTTCAAGTTCTGCTTGTAATAGGGGCATCCTCGGTGACTGCCCAGGGCGATGAAACATGAAATGGAATTCGTCTTCAGTCTCATCTAAAAGTCAAACAAATTCATTCTTCTCCTCTGGGTGCCAGTACACCTGCCTGTTTCCACAGCTGGCAGTGAAGCACCTGAATGGAACTGTGAAAACAGAGATCTTTGACTCTGCTTCACATCAGGTTCCACACTATTTGTTTTTCATCAAACGAGTTGTTCTTAATTGAAGTTTGTACAAAACATCCACAGATAATCTTTCTTTGAGCCTCATTAATATTATGCTGTAATCAGTTTTTTTTTAAAATACTGAACCAGTCATGCAAAATAAAGCTTTCACCTCACTAATCCAGGAGTGTCCTTGAAAAGTGTCCCAGTTAAAGATCTTTGCAGTGAGCTGCCGTTCAGGTGTGTTCACGGGCCTGAATCACTGATGAACAACACAGGTTTAAGTTCATGCTGATGAACTGGTCATTGTTCTGTAATGAATGTGAAATTAACAACCAGATCAGTTCGATATGAAAGTACTGTAGTCTGGATCCGTCTCACCTGCAAAGACACACTGAAAAAAACCACTGTGCAGCTTCTTGTTCAGTTTCCACTTGGCCTTTTTATTCATCAAAACAAATGTTGACTGCATGTCCACACTCACATCAGGCTCCATCATCACAGTATTTGTATTCAAAGCTGGACCTTCCTGCGGTGTGTCAGCAGGTCCATCTCTCTACAGCGTGTGTACATCAGAAACAGGCCGGGCCGACCAATTAGTTTAACACAAAGTCAACAAAATAAAAAGTTAATAGTTACAGAGTCATGTAAAATCTCACCAGCAGATACAGTGTTCAGTCTACAGTCTGTTAGCTATAGGCAGCTTCAGCTGGACGCAACCAGAGAAAACAAAGAATCAGAGACTAAAACAAGAGGGCGGACGATGAAGAGGGAGGCTGAAACAGAAGTTCTCGATGGGAATGTAACGCTGCTGCTGCTGGATGTGATTCATCCTGAAACCCAAAACACTGGATTGACAGCAAATGAAAAAATAAAACCCTAAAAGCAACAGAGCGTACAGCCAAAAGTTAACTAATGCAGCTTGTGTTCACCATAGGAGGAGGAGGGAAAATTAAGGTTAAATAAAGGTCACCTGGACATGGAAGCAGGGACCTCCAGTTCACCTGAAGGCCCCAAATCTCAACGCACCGACAGCCAGAAGTACAAACACCTCCCACTCTTAAACTCATCTGTTCTGGCTTTTTCTGCACTCACAGTCAACCTGCTAATCCTGAGCTGACTCACCGACAGAAAACAGAAGAATAAGTTTAGTGCATGTAAAACTGAAGTCTGACACAAGGATGACAAAAACAGACACATCAACAATCACGTCACGGATACAAGACTGGACTAATGTCGTTCGTTTTCTTTTCCACACAAGAACCAGTTTTATTTCAGGTTTCTCTCAAATGACGGCACAGCGCTGTCGCTCAGTCACGCTGAAATAAACGTTGAACAGCACGTGATCTTTTTTTTCTTCATCATAATCCTCAGATGATTTCATAATGAACAAGAACACAGTCCAGGTGTTGGAGCCTGAGCTGGCATCTCCACAAGTTCATGGAATAATTTCTTGTGTTTATCTGAGAACTGACAAGTGGAAGTTTTGTCCTGATGGTAACAAGGTCAGGAGGTCATAAATCAATATCCCAATTTAGTTTTTATAAGCAGCACATAAACGTGTAATAAATGATTGATAACAGATCCTTGTCCACTTTGGTCTTCTCCTAATTTGGGAGTTTTTACGTGGGACAGGATTCAGACATCGAGGTCTCGTCAGCAGCAGTTCATCAGGCGGCAGCAGCAGCAGAAACCGACACAAGTCAAAGTTATGATGGTAAAGATTTCAGCTGTGGTCTCAGGTGGTGACGCAAGATTTCAATTCAACAACTGAGTTTCTGTTTTGTCTGATGCACTTACTATTACTTTTACAGAGCTTTCAACCTCATCAAAAGGTCTTCATCAGCTGATCTTTTGACCCTTAGGTCACGTGATTACAATCCAGCAAAACTCAATTCACCGACAAAGATCAAGAGATGTGGCTGAGGGCTGACAGGAAGTGGAACTAAATGTACCAGGTTAACAATGAACTTCACGCTCAAGTGCCGTCTTTTAAACATGGGGCTAAACTCCGACATGGATGCAGGATTCATGCAGGAGGACGTCGGCGATCGGAGGAGGTTTGGCGGAGGCGTCGTGGTGCAGCAGGCGGACAGGTGTGAGGTTAAGCGCCTGAGTTTTTCCCCTTTAGTGCCTTTTTCTTTTCATATGGGGTTGATAAGAGAGGGACTGGGTGGCTGTCCGTCTGCCCACAGGAGCTTTCAGTCCAAACAAACTCCACAGCTCATTTTACTGATGTAAGGTTTTCCATGTTGTCCAAATCCAGCTCCCGTAAGATGAAGGAGAAAAGCACATCAGACATTATCTGCAGTTCTCTGAACTCATCTTTCTGCAAAGACAAAGACAGAGGCCAGGTGCTCAGTGTTTCACACCTGCGGTGAATCCAGGAGGCTTTGAGCTGCTCTCAGGAAAGAAAAGGTTCTTCAGGCACTCTGAGGCCGAGCGAGGACAGGAGCTGTGTGAAAAGCCTTTATTCATCCAGGAGGATTCTGATCATTATCTGTCATCTGGTTTTAGCTCATGAGCCCAAACAAATGGTTTTTAAACACGGCTCCTGTCCTCGATCGGTCTGACGGTGGCTTTACTGTGAAGAACGTTTCATTAAACATCATCACTCTGGAGCTGAGATGTTGGAGTTTGTTCAGAGCTGTGTCGTGTCGTGTTCACACAATCTGAACACACTGAGAACGCTTCATAAGCAAATATGATGTCAGAAGCTCGTCTGCTGCTGCTGCTGCCGCCAGCATCTGTCACCACGCTGACTCCACAGTTTTCACTGAAAGTGACTGAACAGCGAAGAAAGAACCGGTCTGAACCCGTCCGTCTGTGACATCATCGCCAGGTAAACACCTGACACCTACAACCTTTAACTGACAACGGTTTGTCCTGAACAGAGCTTTGAATCCAAGCCACAAAGTGTAAACCACAAGAAAACATGGAAGCTATCTGAGCTTCTCCCGACCTCTGACCTCTCCTGCTGCCATCAGGACAATAACACACATGAAAACACAGGAGACATCTGCTAACATCTGTAACAAACACACACACACGAGAAGCGGAAAGAAAACGTGTGTGTCAGCTGGAGTGTTCCCATTTCATTTCTTGAAGTATTAGCTAATCGAAAAGTTGTGGGTTGCTTTAGGATGCTAGCAAGCGGATTTACAGACTCCTGGAAGACGAGTAAGTCAGGTGTTAGTAGGCTAAGATAGTCGCTAGTTGGTGTTAAATTACGTAGATTACTTGTGGACTTGTTAGCAGCCTGCTGTGAGGCTGATTAGCAGACTGTCTGGAGTCAGAGGACGACGGTCGGCTGCTTTAAACCGTAGAATGAGCTTCAAAGGCCAGTGATACTTCCCTGTTAATTGCTGGCAAGTTAAAGTCAGCTGTCTGACTAGCAGCCTGCTGGAAGGCTAATTTACAGAAACATTTGGTTGTTGGATAATTCTGAGAATTGCTGTCGGCGTAATAATCTAAAACCTGACATGGTTACTACACTGTTAGCTTGCTGGCTAATCGTCTGACTGTCAGGAGACTAATTCACTGTGTACGGGCCATTTAACAGGTGTATTAGCTTGATTTCCTGTTTCCTGTTTGTAGGTTTGTCTGATGACTGACAGGTTGTCAGGCTGTTTAACATGATGTTCACTGGGTTAACTGTAGGATAATCCATGGTGCTGGCCTAATGTTTACTGGCTGTTTAACAGGCCTGTCTGGCAGACCTCACCTCACTGTATCTAGACTTATCTCAAGTTTATTTCCTCATCATTTTCAGGACAATCCTGACAGGTTATGTCCTATAATCTGAACGCTGGTAGGTTAATTAAGAGCCTGTTAGTAGCCCAAGCAGGGTCTTGTTAGGCTAATGCCTGTTAACCAGGTGTTTAACAGGCTGTTGGCAGAGCGGGGCACTTGCTAGCTCAGGGTGGAGACAGGAGGTTCGACTGGCAGGGCAGATGTTGGTCTCGTGGGCTCTGAGTCTGGTCTTGATATTAAGGAATGATGCAGGAAGTTTTAAAGTTTTAGTTAATCTTAGTGAATCTCCTTTAATCTCACTAACTCAGTCCTGTTCATACTGTCATCATCATCTTCGTCATCGTCATCGTCAGGCGTCCATGTCTTGATTCGTTTCCTGTCGGCTTCGCTGCTTCCACGGGATCCATTTAGGCTTCATCACCTCGGAGCAGAGGAGCAGAAGAAGAGGAGGAGGAGGAGGAGGACAGGGGGAGGGGGGTATTTTAGGGGAGAGAGGGGGGGAGGTGTTCAGGTCAGCGCTTTGGCTTCAGAGATATCAGTCCCTTCTGACCTTCCTGTTCCTGGGAGATCTCCGCAGAACGTCCTCCTCCAGCTTCTGCAGAGGAAACAAGGACAGTAAACGTTATTTTCTTAAAGGAAATCAAAGTGTGAAGCTCTCTGATGAAGCTGTTGGACTCTGAGGCTCTGAACCACTTGTCGCCTCTGCTCCTCCAGATGTTCTCTGTCACAGTAAAAACTAAAACCTCGGAGCAGAGCAGCTGGTACTGGTCTCCTCACCTCATCTGCCATGGCCTCTTTCTCCTCGTCCTTCTCTTCTTCCTCGTCCTCTTTCTCAGGACTGTCCTCTGCGTCGCTCTTCTCTTCTGCAGCTGAAGGAAAGCAGATTTAATCAGACCAACAGAAGCAGGAGGCTCTCAGAGGAAACAGCTGAAATCCAAACATCACATCAACCTGGACTGCTCTTCTCCGCCTCTTCAGCCTCCTCCTCTTCCTCCACATCGGGCTGAGGTTCGTCTGTCTTCTTGTACTCAGCCGGCGTCGCTGCGCTCTTCTTCTGCAGAACAAACAGGTCAGTTCAGTTTGACTTCACAGACGAACAGCTGCACAGCAGAGGACTGACTGATCTGTAACCTAAACCTGCAACTATCAATTACTGATTAATCATTTAGTCAATCAAACATCTACAAACGGTGATAAATGTCTCAAAGATGTCGAGGTTTGAGTTGCTCAGATTGTAGTGATGTAAAACAGAAACATGCCAAACTGCCTGAATCCCAGCTCAAGATTTAACTCTGTCCGTGTAGCTGACCTCTGACCTTTGACTTTATGAACACAGGGTCTCTCGCTCCAAACTGAGCGGTCTACACCACAGAGACACAAAGACACAGAGACACAGAGACAGGCACCAGCAGCACAGAGGAACCAACAAAAACACGACAGTTCAGACAGAGCTACTCTAGCAACAGCAGCTGTAACAGTCACTGGGCCTGAGGAGGCGGCGGCAGCGGCGGCGGCAGGGCGGTTTGGGCGTCCGGCTTCATTAAACGCTTCCTGTAAGCTGGTGAGACTCAACTGACCCTGAGCTGATCCTGACGACCTCTGTGGACAGTCACAAACACCAGACTGGGACATCAGCACTGATAACAGGCTGCATGAGGAACCTGATGTTCTGATGATCACAGCTTTTCCCTCCAACAGTCTCTCCCTTTGATACGACACATCAGAGCCACTGATCTATAAAAGGTCAAATGTTTATGTTGTGTTTATCTTTTAAGTTCATACTAACAGTTTTCATTTTGAATAATCTTATTACGTGGAGCGTGGAGCGCGCTGCGGTCATGTTGAACGGGAGCATCCACTCCAGTGGTTCACAGTGTTTTACTGGGACACCGCGTAGTGTCATGTAAGCAGGTCTACCTGCTGTGAATCTGTCTTCAAACAAACCCTCAGTCAGCTTTTCCCTGCCTCGTGGACACGTGAGTCCTCCACCAGAGAAGACGGATTTAATTCAGTGGAACATGAGTCAAAACTGAGATACGTTGTCAGACGTCGTCACCAAGGAATCTGCAGCATGGTGAAACAGCCACAGCGGGTGCTTTGCTCTGTGTGTGTGTGTGTGTGTGTGTGTGTGTGAGTGTGTGTTACCTTGCCGGTGCAGCAGAAGACGATGATGAGGACCAGCGGTAAAGCCACGGTGAGGACGTACACGACCCAGAGCCAGGGACGCTCCTCTGCAGCACTCAGCATCTGAGCTGCCAGACCAGGCTGCAACAGCACAAACAGCACATGAGAAAACATATTAACACACACACAAACTTCATTACAGTGCCAAAACACAAAAACATTTATTATGGACTTTGTTAAGGAGAGAGGGATGGTGAAAGTAGTTTTTACAGTGCGAGCAGCATAAACTAAATCTTTTGGGATTTTAAACCGACGATAAATCGGAAAATATCAGGCTCCATGTAAATGTACCTACTGTCTCCAGTGTTGTCTGGAAAGACTCTTATTAACATCACATCTATTTCTGTCTCTCTCCAAGAGACACAATGTCCTCCGGAGGATTACATCATCACTCAGGTTCAAAACAAACGCGTCACGTTTCACAACGGGACGAAAAACTGAGGAACGAAACGTTAACGAGAGAGAAACAGTGTGAACACTGAGCTTTGAAGCACAGACCTGAACCCTCTGACGGACAGTGTTCAGTTACTCCAACCACACACACATTTATTCAGACTCATCCAGGGCTTTGCTCAGGTCGCTGCTGCTTTTCATAGTGTTGAGCCTCTGCTTTGAAAAACCTACAAAGTTCATGTGGAAACGCTGCCTCAGTGTCAGGGATTCAAACTTCTTCTCACTCCTTCAGGATCAGAGACGTTAGTTACCTGCTTTAAAAACAGGCTTTCTTATTTTAATATATTATTATTATTAGGAAGTGCTGTTATTTTATTTTTTAATTTTTAAATTAGACCTTTTTATTTTTGGGCAGACCCTAAATCTGTCGGCCTGAACCCACCTCAGCGGCGCCCTCTGCTGCCTTCTTCAGCCCCCAGCCATCGGTGGCCCAGCGGTCTGCCGTGTTGCGGTCGTTGGTGATGAAGAAGTTGTCGAAGAAGATGTCAGAGGTCATGGACCAGAGCTCGAGTCCCACGGCGCTGAACGGAGTCATCTTGAACGGCTGCAGGTCCTCAAAGTAGGCGGGGTTAGGGATCTTCCTCGGCTTCCAGACGCCCTGAGAACATTAAGAGTGTGAGGTCAGGATCACGGAGACCGCCAACGCCACCAGAGTCCAACAGAGAATCACCTGAAAACTGTTCAGGTAAACGTCTCTCTAATGTCATTATGTGGATTCTCAGGTGAAACACAGCTGCATCTGTTCGTCTAAATGTGGGAGGGGTTTACAATCTCACCTGGTAATTGGGGTTGTCAATCATTGGGGGCTTCCACTTGCCCTTGTAGTTGGGGTTGTCGATCATCGGTCGTTTCCAGGTACCACAGCCGGGGGCCGTCTCACAGGCGGGGTTAGGGATCTGAGGAGCCTCCCATTCACCGTCCATGTCCTCATCCCTGAAGAGACATGAAACACAGACGGACAGTTAGTGAACCCGGAGAACAGGGCAGCGTCTCTGACTCCTGCACCATGAGAGGTGGAGCTGCCATTTCAAAGGCTTGTATGCCCACTGACAGCAGGCAGGGGTTGGCATGGAGACGCAGCCAAACCACCTGTTCACACCTGATATGTCCCAGACCTTAACCTGCACCGTTACACAATGATTAACATTAGTCTCTTCATCTGTGTTCATAGTTCTTTGAGCACCAGACCCATCTAACCATCCACAGACCTCTGAGCGAGACAGTGATTTATGAATGAACGTAAACATGAGCACATGCACGTACCAGTCTTCAGGCTTGACGGCGTCAGGATCTCCGATGTACTCCGGCTCATCGTCCAACCAGCCGTCTGGTTTGACTGCATCTTCATCTGGGATCTGAGCGGGAGCATCCTCATCCCTGCACACGCACAAAAACACACAAACATACAGGACTGTATGTTCAGGAGTGTCCACGGTCACCTGACGTATGGTGCATCACGCTCTGCCACATAAACCAGATCGAACTGATGCCGTCCTTTCTCAGGACATCATTTATTTGATGACAGCGGCTCAGATACTGACCAGTCCTCTGGCTTGACGGCGTCTGGGTCCTGGATCTTAGGCCTCTCGTCCCAGTCCTCGGGTTTGTGGTCATCAGGGTCCTCAATCTCAGCGGGGGGGTTTACGGGGGGAGTCATGTCTGTCAGCAGGTTTCCACTGTTCACCACCGTCTGATCCACCAGAATCTCAAAGCTGTTGTCAGGGTTCACCACTGGGGGGCGACGCAGAGGGCAGTTACACAACCACTGTCATTAAGTAATGTGTCTTACCCAGTGTATCCAGGTGTGTGTGTGCGTGTGTGTCTTACCCAGTGTGTACAGGTGTGTGTGTGTGTCTTACCCAGTGTATCCAGGTGTGTGTGTGCGTGTGTGTCTTACCCAGTGTATCCAGGTGTGTGTGTGTGTCTTACCCAGTGTATCCAGGTGTGTGTGTGCGTGTGTGTCTTACCCAGTGTGTACAGGTGTGTCTTCTTGTCGGTGTAGTACGTCCTCAGGTCAGCGTCGGGTTTCTTGGCGTGCTTCTCCTCGTACTCTCCAGTTTTGGGGTTTTTGTGTCTGAAGATGAAGTGCAGCTTGTAATCCTCTCCACATTTGTCAGGTCCAAACATGATGGTGTACGAAGTTTTATCCACAAACTGGTCCTGAAGAAACACACACACACGGATCAGCTACATCAAAGCTGTAACGATGAGCTGCTGAAAGAGCAGCTGATACACTCAGCACCTCATCAGAGGCTGAAAATAAAACAGGGTCAGACTGACCAGGTCGAGCTCAGGAGTCTCAGTCAGCAGCTTGACGTAGGCGCCGCCACAATCGATACCTGACTGGAAGTTCACCTCGTACCTAAACACACGCACAGAAACACACTCAGAACCACGGCGACGTTCTTCTTCTGCAGTATTCGGTTCTGTCTGAGGAAGTTCATGTTAGACAGCTGAGGGTTCTTACTGGACGATGAGGGGTTTGGTGTCAAAGGTGAAAGGTCGTAGCAGGTGGGCTGAGATGGCGTGATGTTTGGCTCTGGACTTCAGGACCAGACCTTTGTCACCGGGCAGCTTACTGTCCTTCATCTCCTCCACCGCCCATTTACCTGTTCATAACAACATCATCATCACTTACCTGTAAACAACAGGTTGTTCGCTTTGTTCATATCAAGACACTTTCTGTGTGTTACAGATGTTTCTGTTAGCATTCAGCTCCACATGGTGTGTGTGACACTCAGACACTGTATACCGCCACCTACCATCATACTTTGCGATCTCTTCGTCGGTGTCGTCCTTCTTGGCGTTGGACAGCACCCAGCTGAAACCAACAGACAGTTTATTTACCAACACACCTGATCAGAGACGAGTCAGAGCCCCGCCTCCAACTCTCACCTCCACAAACACGTCAGAGAAACTGTTTTTAAATAAATCACAGAGTGATCAGTGAATTTATCAGGAAAATAATCCGCAGATTCAATTAATCATCATCAGTCGTCCCAGGCGCGTGCTCACCCGTCAAGTGTCCCCCGGTCAAAAGACTCAGCAAAGAAGTGTTCGCCCATTGGCTCTGGAGCCTTGTAGGTCACCTGGACACAAAGAGGTAAGAGAAGAACTTAAAGACGGTGAACTGTAACAGAGTCACACACTGCAGCATCACATATTACGCTCACATCATTCTGAAAATGAGAAAAAAACCAGGTTAGTCACGATGAGACTGAAGTGTGTTCTGTTTTCTGTGGCTCTGGTGTGAATGCAGGTCAGTGGATCAGCAGGTCACTTCACTGCTCTGTTGTCAAACTGACTTCCTGACTCAGCTGGTTAATCAGCAGCAGGCACTTCCTGGTAAAATGTTGGAACTGTTATGATATGAGGGTACAGCAGTCTGTCTTATCTCATGAAGTCCAGGCAAACCCGTTTCCTTCAGACTTCATCTGTACAACATATGATGACTTCTAACCAAAAAAGGATGAAAGTCAGTTCTGAAAAACTGTTCTAGTTTCTTTATTCTTATTTATATATATGTGTAATGTATGTTACACATATATTAGTCATCAAACCTGTGAATACCTTGTCTGAGTAACCGTTGAAAAAAACCGTCCAATCAGCTCGCCTTACCTTGGGTGTAGGAGGAGCTTTAGAAGCAGGTGGGGCCTCATCCTGCGCGTCCCCCTCAAACTCCTCCTCCTCAGCTCCGGCCAAACCCAGATCCAGCTCGTCCTCCACGTCCACGTCGTCATCCAGACTGTCCTCAACCACGTCCTCAGCCCGAGAGACGGGGGCCAAGCTGAAGCAGAGGAGGCCCACCGCCAAAAGAACGAACAACCCAACCCTCTGATCCATAGTCTGCAGAGAGGAGGAGAAGGTGGGGAGTGAACACACCTGTTCCAGCTGTTTGACCAGGTGAACCAGTATCACTGCAGCCAGCAGGACGCACACACACTGCACTGATGGTATTAAAGCTCTCCATGTATTTTTCTATAAACAGCTGCAGTTCAATAAACAGTGAAACTTCGTATTGTGCACAGTCGTGTGCCTCACACACACACACACACACACACACACACACACACACAGCAGGTTATTAACCTGTGTCTCTCATCCATCACCGTGGAGACCAACCAGCACCCATAGGAGATGCAAACACAGCTCTGTTAACCTTAATGAGATTACACCCCGAGGGATTACTGCAGCACCCCACAACACACACACACACACACACACACACACACACACACACACACACACAAAGAACATGGACAATTTACTCTGCACATAAACACTGAGTCTGTGGAGACCGCCGGTTGCCCATTACACAGACACACACAGACTGAGGGAGGTTGGTAGTGTTGAGCCTCGGCTGTGTTACACAAACTTCCTGTGTTTACAGGCACATTAAGAAACAGGTGTTCATCAGGTAAATCAGCTCTGTCAGTGTCAAAAAGCCATTTTTGCTCTGACAGTTTCTCTTTATCTGATCGGTTCAGAGAAAGTGGATCTGCTCAGCCATTAGAAAGGAGGTCTGACAGATTTAAAGACGCAGCATGAAAAGTGCTGACTGGAAAAAAAGAACAATAAAACCTGACGCTGCAGTTCTTCACCTTCATCTGATTTCAACCTGCAAAGCATCTCACACAGCAGACTGACAGGCTAATCAGATTAGCCTGTGGCAGGATTAGCGCGCCTGGCTAACAGCCCCGCAGCGTAGTGATGACCACCGACAATAATAGCTGTTAGCTTAGCATCGAAGTCACCTGCCCACATGGTGTTTGAAGGATTCACCTGCAGAGCGACAGGGGAAACCTGCACGGCAGCTCGAGATGCTGGATGTTTCCTTTAAAACAGATTTATCTGTGAGATTCTGAGCATTAATGATCACAGATGACAGAAAAAGGAAAAAGGATCTACTGGGTTAACTGGTTAGTTAGACTAAAACATTTGGTGGTAACTTCAATTCTTCTGACGTGCTTCATTTCAGAGACGTCTGATGTGAATGTGCATGTGTTCACTGCTTCCTACTGAAGACAACACCTCACAGATACACACTCACAACACAACCGCACACCACAGCATCAATCCATGGTCCAGGCGTGTGGTGGTGGTGTGAGGAACGTTTTCTTGGTTCGCAACACCAATCAGTCTGAACGTCTCTGTCTGATTATTGTTTCTGAGCATGTTCATCCCTTCACGGAGTGAATCCAACAGAGCACCTCTGGGATGTGGCAGAACAGGAGACCAGCAGCATGAACGTGCAGCTGACCGAGTTCCTGATGAAGAGCTTGGTTAGTGTACAGTTTCATTTCTATTAAAAAGACTCAAGAATTTCCTCAAACAGCTGCTCACTGTAGTTTTCAGTCAAACAAACAGAAACAGTTTCACCGGTGGATTAATCTGCATCTGGTGATGTGGTGAGTGTTTGTGATAGCAGGACAGTGTGTGTGTGTGTGTCAGAGTAAACTGCAGCGTGTGTGTTGACAATGATGAAGGAACATGTCACGGAGTATAATAGTGTGGATCACTGATCATTGATTGAGCGCACACACACACACTACAGTTTTCCTGCAGCCTGCAGAAGCAATAAGCTTTCAGAGCGACTGTGATTGGCTGATAAAACAACAGCCTCTGTTAATCAGTTCAGTGAAACCAGCTGAAGTTGCGTTTATCCACCCAGACTGACAGCAGCACCATCGGGCGTGGAGTTACTGGAGTCAGTTAATCTGATATTAGAGTCAGTTCAGCCTGCGGGACATCTGCTGCCCCTCTGATTCACCGTCTGATCACTTCACTGGTTTCTAACTGGGAGCAGTGGGGAAACAGAGCTCTGTTTCCCCTCAAACTAACATTTATTTTCATTACACCATCATCTGTTGACTGATGTTGACTATTGATCAACCTACGCCCAACCAAGTTTCCCCAGGTCCAAGAAAACAAACCTGTGCCAATGCTGTGAGCGGCTTCACTCATTAAACAGCGGAATCAGCCTTTATCAGCCTGCATCAGTTAACTCATCACCAGACGGACAGGACGGGCAGTTTACTATTTAAACAGCCAGAAACAGTAAGGAGACCTCTTCCTGTGTGACCTGAGAAACACAAACACTGACTAACTGCACTTCCCAACTAATCAGTCACTCATCTGCACCAACTTTAAAAACACAAAAAACATGATTCAAGTTTATCGTAAGTGCAAAAAACTCTTTAATTTTTGGAAAGACAGTAATCTATGTAAGAACTTGATTTTATTAACGACACATTTATAATAAATTTTAATCATGTTTTTTTGTGAGTTAAAAAAAACCACAGTAATGAACAGCACTGTAACAGCAGAGCTGGTTCACTGTGTGAGCTCAGATCAGAGCGGGTGGTGCTGCCACACACCGCCCTGCATCCTGACAGAAACCAGCAGGCTGAACCGGTCGAGCTGCTACCATGCTTCACCTGAGAGACTGGATCCCAACATCAGGTAATGAAACTACAGGTGGACTAAAGACCGCCCCTTTTACAACCCATACGCCCGGTTCTGACTCTGTTACAGTTTGAAGCTTTGGCCAAGACATTAAAGTCATTGCAGGATTATAAGCAGCTTATAAAAGTGTCTAAGTGTCACTGTTCCTGAGGGAAAACACACTGATTAGGGCTGAAAAGATCAATCAATTAAGTGAACTGATAAGAAAGCTGCTTCCAGCTTCTCAAAGGTAAAGATTAACTGTCAAATAACTTTCTACATCACATTCTTGTCAGCACCTCCCAGCTACAGACATCTGAGACATCTGAGATGTGTCCTACTGAGACATCAGCAGGACACATTAGCTTCTAAGGCCTTTTTGTTGAACGAACTGAATTCAACACTGACATTTGGAGCCCCGCTGATTCCCCGTACAGCTGCAAACTGACCATCTTTGTGGTTTGGTGTAGCCTGGGTTCAGACCTCTGAAATGCTGCCCCCATTTCTGGAGTCTGTCAGCTGTTTGAGCTGGTTTGGTGATGATCATGACACCACTGAGGTCTGGGAGCTTGTAATGGGCACTTGGCCTTATATCAATAACTGATTTTTAAAAAAAACTTTGGCTGAGATGTTATTAATTTTAGACGTTAGTGATCATTAATAGCTACTTAATACAATCTCAGGCAATTCAAAATGAATTTGTACAAAACGTGGGCAGATATATTTGCATATTCCAGGATCTTCACCATAATATTAAATAAAGTACGTAAGTAACATTTGATTTCACAAGTGTAGTTTGCGGCTGCAGAACGGGATGAAGTGAGCATGCTAACTGACCCCGACACACACTCATTCATTATATTTTAACAGCATGACCTTTACATAGCCTTGCCTTAACATTTCAACTACAAATTATGTTCTTTATCAGCTAATTAAGCTCTTTAAAGAGCCCTGATACGAAAACAACCTCCCTCCGTTACAAACACGGCTGATTCAGGTAGCTTAGCTTAGCGTAGCTGCGATGCTATTACGAAACAACTGCCAGTGAACGAGCTGAGACAAGTTAAGTTCACGTTTCTTATAAGAGTCACATCCAGAGTTTTAGTCAATTACAATGAGTCACGCGAACAAGAAAAGTCTCGTATTTTAATTAATGTGTAAATGAAATGTAATTAAAGGCCAAACAGTGGGCTAACTGAGCTAGCTGATTTCACCTTTGGTTAATTAGCTTCAGTTAGCCACTCAGCCCAATGCTAGCAACATGCAGGAGGAACGGAGCTGCATGTTAATGGCTAAAAACTGACAGTATCTAAACAATCAAAGTACGGTCAGTGAGAGTACACCAGCATTTCCCCGAAAACAGCGCTCTCCGTCTGTGTTCACCTGTAAAAACTGACGTTTATCGGACTCTTTACTCACCTCCGGATCTCCGATCTGACCGCCTGGGAACTACTGAGGAGAATCACGTGGGATATTGGGAGGCAGAACCCTCCATCCCCTCTCGCTGATTGGTCGCCGCGAGCAAATGTTTGACGTTTCCTGTCAACTGTCAGGAGCTGATTGGTCGAAGGGAAATCTCGGTCGAACTGGACAGTGCCCGCCCCCTAGAGCTGAACCTCGTGGACAGCGATGATTGGTCGAGATGTCAGGGTGAGTGTGTGCTGATTGGCTGTAGTAAGGCTGATGAAAAGGGATTGAAACTAAACTGATTGTATTTCAATAAGCGTGGAATCAGTAAAATAAAGTACTGTTATCATAAAACACTGCTGCTCTGATTATATGAAGAGTTGGGACATTTGTGTGTGTGCGCGCGCGTGTGTGTGTAGTTTGGATCAGTTCTGTGTTACAGCTTTAGTCTTACTCCCTTCGTTTTGGAACAACCTTCATTATTTTCATACCATTTGTTGAATAAAAAACATATTTTGACGTCAAAAGATTTCATTTGGGGTGAAAATGACCTCAGGACAACACGAGGGCTAATCCAGTTTAGTGCTGAAATTTAGTAAATTAACTGAGTAGCATGCATGGTACATTTATATGATGGGTTTATATAAATATACTATTTGTATAAATAAAACATTTTTTTATGTATGCTCCATTTATTTTTAAATTTCTAATCTTATGTAAATGCAGCAGATGAAATAATCCCACAGCTGTCTTAAAAAAAAAAAAAAGATGGTTAAAACTTTGGAAAACGTGGAAAGTTTGACTTCTACCACCTTAACCACAACAGTAGTTAAACCACTTCCTCATCCACTGTATAAAACAACTAAACACTACTGAACAAAATATAGTTGAAAACACCAAACTGGTTCGGTTAAAGGTGCAACAAAGCCCAATCTTTTAACCTGAAGTGGGCACTGAAGCTCAACACCAAGTGGAGTGAGAATCATGTGATCTTCACCCATGTGAGCGTCACTTCACCAGAGCTGCTAAACAAGAGGCTGCTTTCATTTCTTTTATTCACTGTGATGAAGCTGAACGCTGCTTTTTAACCTCTCCAACACTTTATTCACCCCCGAAACTTTCAACTCAGTAACTTTAAAGTTAGTATTTGGACACAGTTACTGTACAGATTCCCCCTGAGGCTTCATTTAAATCGTTCAAATCAAAGATCAGAAAACAGTCCAAGGATCTGAATCCTTCATCCATCACTGTGTACTTGTAATGGTTGTGTTGGTTGAAGTCGGAGACTTTTGCTGTGAAGTTGAAGATCACAATAACATTTCACCTTTTTAAGGTCACCTGAACTTCCTGTCATCTCACTTTTTTCAGGTGTAAGTGGAAATAAAGTCACCTTCAACTTTGTGCCTGGAATGAAAATAAGTTTGTCCTCCTCTGCTCCCTGTTCTTAATCAGTTTCTAACCAGAAACCAGTGGAGTCGTGTTGGTATTTCGTCATTTTCTTTGATGAAGCCTGATGACATTTCCAGAAATCTGCCCACGCAACCAAATCCTCCTACCCAAAATCTTCAGAGTCCAAAGTGTGAAATCCACCAGCACAGCAAAGACTCTTTCAAAACAACCTGACATCAAAATTTCATTTAAATGTCTGTCTTTATTACAATTCACAGATTGGATAGAAGTTTGAGATCATTTAAATAAAGTTTATCTAAAGGATACAAAAGTCAAACACAAGATTATAGTAATGCATTCCAGTGCATCTTACAAAGAACAAAAAAAAAAAAAAAACTCGGGACGTTTCCTGAAGCTCGTAGACACTAAGTTCACTTCAAATCTGAAAAACTGAAGTTCTGCTCAGTCTCTTTTCCATTTGAGCGCCTGTGTGAATGAATGAAGAGGTTTGAGAGGAGGGGTGAGCTGCATCTCAGTCTGAAACTTATGATTAATCGCTCCCTCAAATTAGTAAATTTGTTCCCACAAATGACTTTGTCTGTTCCCTTAAATGAATCATTTGTACAGTTGAGTTACTGAGAAAACAGTAAATATGGATTTGTTGTTTTCCATCTCCAAGTCAGATTTGGTTTAAAAATAAATACGTTTTTTCTACTCTGATTTACTGAAGCAGTTACACACATTCAGCAGAAAGCTCTGCTCTCTCACTGCCCCCACTTTACTGAGTTTATTTATCTCGCTGCTACAACGTGAAGCAGTAGCTGAAACCACTGTTTAAACCAGATCTACAGACGTCTTCTACCAACAGGTCACATGGGCAGCAGCCCCAGGCCCTCAGCAGGGGTCCAGTTCGAATTTGCCCTGAGGCACCAAGATGTCTTAATCCTGCCCCAATTACAAACGTGTTTGTGAATATGCACCACTAACACTGAAAGGGTCAGGGCCTCAGGCTGGCTCCTGCATTTTTACCTAATCTTGACACCCTGCTCATGTATTGCCCTGAGGCCCCTTTGGCAGATAATCTGGCCCTTCAGACAAACCCTGATTTATATCCCTGTATCTCAGGCCAAGATCTAAAACAGCGGATTAAACCCAGTGAGTCCACAGTCAGAGAGCAGAGCAGACGAGGAAACATTAACAAAGTCGTTCTGGGGAACCAATTATTACATTTCAGGAATCAATTAAGCACAGAAAGGACAAAAATGTGTCATTTGAGGAGGCAGTTTACCAAAAGTTGTGTCCCCTGAAACAGCATCTGTGCAGAGGAACGACCATTAAACTGGTGGAAGAATTTTATCATTTATTACAGTTTATTATCAAACACGTCAACGAGAGAAAGAAGAAAAGGAAACGTGAATCAGTGTTTCTGAACTGGACTGAAAAACTACAGTACAACAAAGTACAACAGAGCACGGCAGAGGACATTAGGGTACTGTACAGTGTTGTAGAGTACTGCCAAGAACTTTAGGGGACTTTAGAGTACACTACAGTACTGTAGAGCACATTGAAGCACAAGATCAGAGTACTGTTTAGCACTTCAGAGTACTGTTCAGTACTCTGGAGCACTGTGTAGTACTTCAGAGTCCTGTGGAGAAGTCATGATTGACGAGGCCTCAGTTTCCTTAAATCGAACTTTGACAGATGTCAGTCCAAAGAAAGGTCAGGGGTCTGAGAGTCTGAGAGTCTGGAGCCACCGGAGTGAGAAGGTCCGAGGACTCTGGATTTTGCTGTTGCTACATTTTTCAGTCCGAGGCCGTTGTGTTTGTCGTGACCTGCTCTTCGTCTTTAAGGCAAATAGCTCACCGATGGCGGGAAAACGTGTGAACCCCGAGCAGCAACTACAGACACATATCAACACACTGAGAGGGCATTCATATGACAGTGTGTACATTTCTATGCATATATGCACATACATGGTTACTGGGGGTGGTGGGGGGTGTACTGGTGGGATAGTTGGAAAGAAAGGTCCGGACCGACCGTCTGCAGGTAGAAAGAGGCCGTTGAGTTTGGAAGCAGCAGTTTCATCATCAGGAGAGGCTCGGCGCTCTCGGTAAGTACCAGTGTTTTCAACATCTACCTCACGGTATGTACACATAAATACAGACTTCAGGATTAACTACAGCTCCGTCTGAGAGGATGATGTCGTGTCGTCAGGAGACAGGTCTCACACTCGGCCTGTTACCATCATCATCAGAGCTCCGTCTGTCCGTCTGTGTGTTTTCAGTCTCTGATCTGCTCAGCCCTGCGGTGGTGAGGTCCGGCCAGATGGCGGCGCTGTGGCACCGCGGTGGGGATCTGGTGAGCAGGACTGGAGCAGGACGGCAGCTGCAGAGCCTCCGCTCAGCTCGGCTGAACGCTCGCAGGTGCTGAGGTATCGCTGAGGGGGGAGAGGAGCTTCACTCTGCTTTCTTTATGAAGATCTGGGACAGGAGAGACCAGAGACACCAGTATGCACCCAGAACCAGTAACAGCCATAATGAACTTAACTGGTACAGTATTTTACAGCTGCTAAGTAGATTTTCTCCAATACTGTTCTTCAGTCCAGCTTTGAGGTATTTATACTTTACTTGAGTATTTCAACATAATGCTACTCGATGCCATTTGGCAGCTGTGGTTACTGGTTACTTTACAAATTCAGCCCACCCCCAGTGAGGGACGTCAGTCATAAGAGAAGGCAGGACATGAATGAGACATTCAAGACGACACAGGTTCTCACTGAGACAAAGAAATAGCACCTTGATATTGTGGCGGTACATTGACCCATGGGACAAAAGGAACAACTGTCAAGAACCCTAACAGCGTTCTTCAGTGCTCGGACTCTTCAAACATCTGTAACACAGCTATACCTCTTCCTCAAACCTCTATAACACTCCTCGGACCTCCTGAAGGACAACAAGAATCCTCTACAGGAAGCTCAGAAAGACCCCTTCAAGAACTCAAGTAACCTTTCAGAAATTTAAGAAACCACTTCAATGACCTCTCAAACTTCTGAAACACCCCTTGGGTCTCTTCAAGACCTTGGAACCCCCTCAAGGACATCTGAAGCACTCAGAACCTTCTGGAGACATAAAAACATGAGTCACAGAGGATCAGTCCAGTCTCACCTCACTGAGAATCACCCAGACCGGAGAATCCGTGATCACTGAGAGACGCATGGCCTCCAGGGGCCCGAATGTGGCGTCCACCTCCCCCTCTGCGATCCCATTCTGGAAGGTTCCTGGAAGAAATAAAGATCAATAAGATCAATAACCTGATGGACTTTCACGTGTTCCATTTAAAAGAAACTGCTGCATCATTGATCTGTGACAGCGAAGAGCTGGAATTCACACGAGCCTCCAGCGCCACCATCAGGTCACATTTTTTAGTGTCCAGGACTTTGATTAATGACCAGATACCTGCAGAACCAATGAAGACGCCCTCACTTCTGCGTTCTGTTAACAGCTGTAACTTGTGATTTATAGCTGATTGTGATTTTCCCATTTGAAAGTTGTTAATTTAATTAGATTAGATTCAACTTTACAGTCAAGCAAAATCAGTTCAACTCTTCAGGTGGAAAATATTCTGACCAATCACAGTGATTCCTAAAAATACATTATTTGCCCTGATTTCTCCATCAAATGAAGATTATCCATTCATCACAAATGGTAACCTCCAGTATCGCAGGGATTTATTCAGACTTAATAATTTATTTATTCATTTGCAGATGGAGACTCGAGTAATTAAAGGATTTCTGTGCTTTTTCTGCAGATTTACAGGGTTATAAAAGCTTCCACAGTCCATTAACTGACCCCTGTGGCTCTGTGATGCTTTTCTGCCTGTGTGAGAGTCGAATGGCAGAAATGAATGTGATGGGTTTTTTTGTGTTATTGTTGTACTGGTCTCCATCAGAGCTCGGGTGGCGTCCCGCCGGCGTTCAGCCTCGTTTCGGCTGGCGGTCGGTGTTTGGTGCGACTGCACCTCAACAGAGCAATAATCCCTCAGAGGATTTATTTACTGGGATTATGGTGCTGGCTGTGATGCTTCCAGGTACGAGTGTGAGCGTAATCCCAACAAAGAGCAGCGGCTGGGGGTGTGTGTGTGTTATTGTTTATCACAGGGTATTATCTGTTATTACTGTGGGTATTATGGCTCTCATTCAATATCCAGCGACGTGTACTGCTGTTTGAGAGCCTTTCTCAGAAACAGAGATCATACAGAGACAGAATGAAGAAAACAAACCCAGCTTTAAAAACCAAACGGACACAGGAGTTCTCTGTCTGAGCAAACTGCAGCTTTTTTCAGTATTTCCAGAGGGAACGTTGACAGTTATGGGTTCAAACAGGGCAGAGAACCCGAGCTCCAGTTACCGTTCTGACTAATAATGTTTGTACCCAATTATTTCTGAATGAGCTCTTTGTGAGAAGATGAAGAGGAAAACATGGGAAAAAGTCCAAAATGATCCATGTGACAGTTCACTGACCTGCCACCTGGATGGTTCTGCTGCTGCTACCACTGCTTTTAATGTTTCAAAGCAACCAACGCTGTCTCCTCTGCTGTCTCCTCCACTTTAAATTCATACGTCCTAATTTCCAACAGCGAACGTGGACTTTTGTTGTTGCTCACATTGTTTTTTATCAGCAAAACGAGGAGATGTTTATATTCAGTGCATCTGCAAACTGCCAACGTACAGTAACATGTTTAACACTGTCAAAAACCCGACACTAACACCGACCTCGGAGAGAGGTTTTTAAGGATCTGATGAGAAATGAAAGACCTTTACAGGATAAAATGTGTGTCGTGGTTTTCAGCCTTGTTGAGTTTGGACAGCGTGAATGTCCTTGCTGTCCTCTGTCTTCCTCACATGTTGTTTAGTCCTGAATCCCTCACACAGTCGATTCTCTTTTAACGTATGTTTGCTCTCCATCATTTTTTCCATCATTGCATTGCAATAATGAGAGAATAAACCCTACGTTCTGCTGATGAACAGAACCCTGGAACTAAAAGATCAAATGAGAAACACCAAATTCAGTGATCATGTTTATTTCTGTGTATTTTATGGATTTACTTCTCTTTGCTGTATCAGCGCAGGATCATTTTGCTGTGGCAGCAGCTGCTCGTTCATGGTCTGTGTGGACATTTGATGCACACAGTGACAGGAAGTGGCAGGAAGTTTGTCTGCAGGCAAACGGCTGATCAGAGCTGATTCACTGTCAACAGGTGAGACAGGTGAAAAGCACCTGTCACACTTCCACAGATCCTTCAGCTGCCACCACTGCTGCTATTCCTAAACCAGCACTGCTGCTATTAGTTGACCTACTACTGCTAAATGTTATTACTGCTTATATAACTGCCATAAAATAATATGAGATTTTTCCCAAAGCAGTGAACTTTACGTCACCGGACAAACTTGTAAATGTCCCACAAATCCCCTCACACAGAGCTGTCCTCAGTGTGTGTGTGTGTGTGAGACTTGAGACTGAGGAGAGGGGACATGTTTTCTGGTCCACTGCTCTTCAAAGGCTTATTTGAAGGTTAAAAGAATCAGGATTAGGTTAATGTGGGTTAGGAGCCGGGGAATGGATTATGTCAATAAGACTCCTCAAAAATGTTGAAGCATAAACATGAGGGAGGGAGTGTGTGTGTGTGTGTGTGTGTGTGTGTGTCCTCGCTGCAGCAGCAGAACAAAAGCAGAGGAATGTTGTCCTGAATAACTCTGCTCTGTGTGAACACACAGCTCATTAATCCCGTGATGACAAACATCAAACTGTCTGAACGTCGCTGATCGTTCCGACTCATCACCCGTCGTCGTGCACGGTGCTCAGTGACGCTCGTGTCTAAATGAACAAGTCTGAAATTTTCATATTTGATCACAGACTCTGTCGTTTGCGCGGCAGGTGTCTGAACCTGTGGTGTCTCACCTATTCTGATGAATCCGTCCTCTGTCCGGTGGTACTTTGGTGTTTTCTCCCTCCCTTCTGTCAAAGCTTCTTTCTCTGCCTGAATATTCTGGAAAATACACACACACACACACACACACACACACACACACACACACACACACACACAGAAAATGGTTGCAATGATGGAAAACATTACAAAAAGTTTGAGGGGTGGCACAAAAACACCAGGTCAACAGATGAGCTCCTTTATGGAAGTCTGCAGCTGCCAGTGTTAAAAACAAACCACGTGATCCATCATTTGAATCTAATTTTCCACTTGTGTGTGAACAAAACGAAACTGTCTGAAACTAGAATTTAAATGCATAATTACTACCAAAGTGAAGACTGAAGAAAACTCTGTGGCTCCTGAACTGACAGAACATTTTCTGGAATCTTCTGATTTCAGCTCGTTCCTGATTGAAATGTTCTTTTGGTCATTTTTAAAGTGGTGACTGCTGTTTGTCAAATCTGTCACAGTCACCATCAAACCCAGTGGGCAGATCCCTCACTGGCTTCACACCAGTGAGAACACACACACACACAGGTTTGTGAGGTGTCTGTAAACCCATAGCTATGATCTGAACTTTGGTTTATGAGGAAAAAACAGCTTTAAAATCTTATTATTATTTCTTCTGATGACAATGACAAACATTTACTCGATGTATGAAACAAACTCAGTCTCTTTGTATCTGCTCAGATTAATGGATGTGAAACCTTTCAGCAGTGTAGGAAGGTGTGTGGATTAACTACAGCTGTTGAAAACATAATAATCTGATGCTGTGGATCACACACTGTTTCCTATAATATATCATATATACATTTAAGACGGTTCTTTGATATATTTCTATCAGATTCTTTACCTTAATTCATATTGAATTAAAAGCTAATTATCACTGACTGTAATATCTCCGGTTAAAGTTCAACACTCTCTCATCTTAAAGTTCTCCTTAAATTCTTCTGATTTCTGCAGGATTCTGTCAAATTCCCCTGTAACTGTACTGATGTACAGTCTTGAGTTTAGTCGTTCGCCACATACTCATTTTCCATGAGCCCTTTCTATCATCTCCCTCTCCATCCTCCCGCCTCTTGGTCAGTGTTACCCTGGAAACCGCCTCCATCCTCCCAGTCCTCCCCCCCTCCCTCTGTCCTTGTGTGTGCTCGGCTTGTTTTTTTTTTCTTTTTGTTTTTCCTCTCTCTCCTCCACTGAGGCCGATCTCCTCTTCCTCGAAGTGCACCCCCCACCCCCCACCCGTCCTGCTGTGACACTTTGTCTTAATCAGCCATCGTCTTACAGTCGATGACAGAGGAGGAAGAGGCAGTGATCCGTCACTCTGCCTCGATTTCCAGGGACTACAAACTGAGTCTGATCCCTGTAATATAAAACTCTGTCGCCTAGAAACTATGTTTCTACACAACTAAATGAAAACAGCAAATACGCTTTGTCTGGACCGATTAAGTTCAGAGGCAGGTGGTTTGGGTGGATGGAGGAAAGATCAGCACTGTCAGACCAGAGACCAGGTTCACATCCAGAGTCCCATCTGTGCTTTAGGCTCAGGAAAGATGGTGGTTCAGGTTAAAAACCAGACCAGGATGTTTCCCTGACCCGAACCAGGTGCTGTGAGAGTCTGAACAGAACCAGACCCAGTTTCACGATGCTGAGTCACTGCAGGTGGATGCTGAACTGAGAGTCAGAGATTTATTTTCATAGTTGTCTTCATTATTTCTTTGCATTGACACAAAACCATCACTGAAACAAAGTCTAACAGGGCAGGGGACATGGGTGGGTCAAGTGGACAGTTTGCGCACGAGCCGTTAATCCAGATTATTTCAATCGCTCATTTAGAGGTCAAACTGAAAGTGAGGACACCTGACATGTTAGTAATAATCTGTGTGAACAACAGGAAGCACAGCAGAGGCTGAGGATGGAACTTGGTCTGTAAACCATACACTTTCATTTCCTTTTCAAAATCCAGTTTTTCTAAATTGTTTTTTTTTTCAATTGTTTCCGTTGAGACGTCTTTCTAAGGACGTCACCATGTTTCCAGTTCTCTCTCAGCCTTTCACAGGTTGAAATACGAACGATTTTGAGACTCACGTCGAAAGGCAGAACCTCCACTGATGTGTTGAAAAGTTTGTCTCCTGGATGTTCGATGTTTCCGCTGCGAAAGAAATACCTGAAAGACAAACCGTCTGTTCAGTAGCAGTGGTGTCAGGAGCAGAAGTTCAGGTAATAGTAACTTCAGCATCAGTAGCATAAAAAATAATCCTGCCTGGACCTGGCACCAAAGCCTGAACTATCCCTGTTCTAAAAGTCTGATTATGTGGTCCTGTGATGATTTGAGGTACCTGACCTTGTAACCGATGATCCCATTGCTACTCTTGGTACCCCTGAGACCCCTGAGACACTTGTCTCTCAAGCACCCTGCGATAGCCTGAAATCTTGTGGTGCCCCTTAAAGAATGGAACCTTTAGTCTACTCCAGTATTGCTGAGCTGGGACCCTGGAGATTTAGCAGCTTTTGGTGCCCACAAGACCATGTGACCCCCCGTTACCCTAAAATGCTTTGGTTTTTTCTTTTACCCCTCAATCTCTGCTACCGCTCAGTAATGCCCTGGTATCTCCTGGTACACCTCACATCCTATAACCCTTCATAACCTTTGACCCTGTAACTCCCTGGTACCAACCTTTCAATGCGGACAGGTGTGAAGAATCGTATCCGTATGAAGTCCCCCGCTACAGGGGTGAAGGCCCAGAAGAAGTCCTCCCCCAGGTAGGCTTTCTCCAGGGTGAAGTGCTGGTAGGTCTTCAGGCTGGTCGTCACCTCTGCTAGAGGGTTGGCGTGACCCTTATGGAGAGTCTGTTTCCCAAAGTCCTTATCCTGAAAAAAAAACATTGCTGAGTTTAATTTTTTTTCCACTGGATTTAAATCTGATCTCTAAATATGAGAAGTGGATTCAGATTTCCTGGTGTTTTATTGTATGATTTTGTTGTCTGTAGATGTCTGAGACAACAGCTGCGCACTGACCAGAAGGTAAAGTAAGCGTTAGTCATTCTAGACTGCCATCAGCCTTTGACACAGACTGGTATCAGTGCCAGCTTCTTCTTGATGACTAATCCAGTTTTGGTTCAGCGCAGAGAGACTCAGAAGACAAGCAACACGAGAGTGACGTCATCAACAGCTTCACCAGACAGCCGAGCTCAAAACTCTAAACCTAAAATACAGTAAGTGACTGATGCGGGTGGATGTCACCAGGAGAGCAACAGCTCTGACCTGAACATCTGATTTAGCTTCATGGCCACGTGGTCAGTGACAGGACTGTGTGTTTATTACATGTACATGTTACCAGTTACTTTAGTTTTCTTAACAACCAAACACTTGTGGTCACGAGAGTCATTGCTGCTCTTACGAAGCTGCAAAAGTAAGAGCAGTGTGATGTTGTTCTACTGCCACAGAATCTCTTATGGGAGAGGTCGACAGATGGACGAGCAAAGCTTTGTTCGCGGTGGTTACATCTTTTATTAAAGTACAGAGTACGTTAGTGAAAATACTCTGCTACAAGTAAAAGTACCACAACATTTAACTTATTGGAATATTGTTACTGATGCTTTAACATGTAAGCAGCATGTTACCGCTGGTGGAAATGATTTAAAAATAAGCATCAGCGGGGTAATGAAGAGGCTTGTCGTTAGATTCTGTTAGCAAGCTAGCCTGGCTCTGATACCCTCACACCTTTATAGTGTGAGGCCAGCATAAAAGATTAAGGACTGATCCCAGTCTTCATGCTAAGCTAAGCTAAGCTAACCAGCTGCTGGATGCAGCTTCACATTCAGTTTATAGACGTGAGCATGGTGCCAGTCTGTCGAATCATTTCTACAAATCTTTCTTTGTTTTTCTTCTTGCACAACAGCAAAGAGTTTTACATCTTCAGGACTCTAAAAACCTGAAAGTCAAACAGTCTGAGGCTAACGTCAGTGCTGCTGACAGATGCATACTAACAGTGACCGGGGGTCTTAAGTAGAAACTCTGGTGTTTTGAAGCCAAAAAGTTGGGAACCAGTTTTTTTAAAATTCACAAAGTTTGACATTTTCACTCCAGTGACTGTTTTGAGTTTTCCAGAGCAGTTTCTCTCCAATTTGAACAAACCTCTGGATTTAAGCTTCTACTGACAAACGTGTCCCACTTTGGGACAACTTCAACTGAAGTTTGATTTTTAAACTCGGAGCTGATTTTCTTACTAAACTACAGAGAACATTTCAGGCTGGAGGGTAATAGCTGTGTTTAGCCTCCATCTATACTCCGCCCTATGCCGGCCAGCCTCTGTGGTTCAATCTCCACATGGAGCTGCTGGTTCGGGACGGCGGATCAATATCCAATTGATTGGATCAGATTGCAGCCCCAGTCCGTGGGGCTAATATCCATCGCTCTTAACACAGTAATCAGAGGCATTAAGCTGAGCCGTTCAGCTCTGAGCCGCTGGCAGGAAGAGAAGCTGCCACTGCTGTGAGACACTGCAGTTTGTGTCTAAACGCTGGGCTGAGCCCACGACTGCAGAGGCTTTCAATCTTCATCTCTCCAGAGATGCTGGACTGAACTTCAGCTGAACCTCGGCCTGTTTCAAACTCATTAAACTCTACACTCTCACACTGACAGCTAACCGGTGCAACCACTCAGCTGCCCAGGGCTGGAAGGAGTCCTGAAAGACATACGCTCGCTAAAGCTGAAATATACCACAGAAATATGTTGGCATAGGAAGCAAAGGCAGGGAGATGAACAGGTAGGAGACGTGACAGCAACAGAAGGAATGAGTTCCCCAGAAATCCACTTAATGAATGTTAAAAAACCTTTATCGAATCTGAACCTGAGTATTGAATATTTTATGTTTCTACCACTCAACCCTCACCCTGACACTGAGCTAGCATTGAGCTAACGCCGAGCTTGTGTTAGCTAGCATAAATCTAACCTCAGCTGTGGGGCAGGCAGCTGTCCACATGTTACCAATGGACTGAGGAATAATGTGTTTTCCACACAGCTTTATCCTGCAGTCTGATCATGTGACTGGTCAGCTGTTTTTTTAAAAATTATTATTATTATTGTCAGATTGACAACAACGACTCACTCCCAGTGAGGACGAATGTCCCTGAGAGATGACGACTGAAACTCAGGTTTATAGACCGCTACAGCTCTTCCTCCTCTCATGGTGGACTGAGGACTGACCGGACACTACGGTAACTCACTGTCGCCTCTTCAGGTACAAAGTGGTATTATGGGATGGGACAGACCGGGGCTAGCTGGTTAGCATGCTAACGTCAGTATAGACAATGACGTGTTTGACATAATGTCAGGACTCTTATTTCTTCACATTCTGTTGATGATCTAAGTTCATGTTTGAATGTTTTAAACTAAAATACTGAAAAATTAACTTAAATCAACTTTCAAGACAAAAACATTTCAAATGTAAAAGATTAGTTTTAGATTTTCTCTTCAATCAAGAAAAACTGTGACGGTGCAGTGAAAAGGGAAGTTAGTAAAAGTTCCTCTGTAACAAGACTCAAGTGTCTGCGGCTGGCAGATGTTAAGAGTCAGATAATGTCATCACACACACACACACACACACACACACACACACACACACACACTCCTTCATTACCTTGAGCTTCTGTATTTTTCCAGCCAGAGACGAGTGGGTGCCAACGTGTTGGAAGAGAGACGGTTTGAAGCGGATCCTCAGGTTGGCTTTCTGCCTGTCACAGTGTTTCTAACGGAGCGAAAGAGGAAGGAGACTCAAACTGGTTCAGCCACAAACACACGATCTGTTTCAGAACATCCCAGCAGGAAACGTCGACCGGGTTCTGTCGAGTAGAACGACAGCTGCCAGAAGAACTGACACAGAACCTTATTTTATCAGTGATAAGGAGAAAAGATGTAAACATCCAACCATGAAGACCATTTTCATTCCGTTTAAAGCTGCATTACGTGATTTCCAGCCTTCAGGAGACAGACAGGCTGAACCCCACCCCAGCTAACATAAGCACAGTGTCAGTGTGAACGTGAAACATTCATGTCTGTGTCTGAGGATGATTTGGCTTCAACAGAAGAAGCTACTCACCGCATCCTTCTCTGGATTGCACACCTTGACCCACATGATGTGGTCCAGCAGCCAGTCAATGGGTTTGTCTTTGTAGAACATGAGCATGAACTCCACGATGAGCGACAGGTCCAAGGACTTAAACATCTTTCCTGTTGGAGAAGACCAGAGTTTAGTTTCAAGCTCTGTGAACCACACGGAGAAATTCAGATTCCACATGAAAACAGCTCAGCTGTGAAGTCGTGTCAGCTCCAGTGAAGTGCTGCGCTCTAAGAACGCTGCACGCTAATTAGTGAAAGGCTGCTGGTTCAAATCCCAGAGCAGCTGAGAAAAGTCTGGATGAGGAATGTGAATCCGACATAAAACCACCGAGCTGTGATTTCGGCCCTGTGGGATCTGTACAGACTCTGAGACTGAGGACGTTTGGATTGGTCCTCAGCTCTTCACAGGGCTGTTCGAGGGTCTCTGAACGAGGAACAGGTCAGAAGGTCAGAGGTCACAGGAGCCGGGCTGTTATCTAATTTGATGCTTGATTGTGTTTCGTGCTGTGTGTCTGTTGTGTCCATGTGTAATGTAGCTGATGGACACACAGAGACGCTGTGTTTGTTAAATGGTCTCTGGTCTGTGTTTTTTTCTGTGGGTGAATCTGTTTGAATCCAGACTCGGGTTGAGACGAGGGAACGTCCTCGTTGGATTAAAGGTCACACACTGAGCTGAAGTGACGTTTCTCTGGACTGAAACCATGAAGATGGTGAACTAAAAAGCCAACAGAGAGCTGATCCCTGCTTCTGCCCCCCCTCCGCTCCGCCCTGATCCGTTTGGACATGTCAGCCTCTGGGGGGCCGGATGTTCGACGAGGCAACAGAGTAAAAACCCCCGCAGATTCAGACGAGGCCGGACTGAAGCTAAACTTAGCTTCAACCCCAATCTGAACAGTGGAATTACAGAGCAGCCCCCAGCGCTGGAGCTCTCTCCTCCGTCTGATTTAATTCAGTGAGTCAGCTGCACCCTGATGAATTTGTTAAAGCAGCCGCTACTCGCAGGCGACTCGGGGTCGCCGAGGATTCATAAGGTCAAAAACGAGAAGCAGGGGGAGGAGTGGGGGGAGGGGGGAGTCACGACGGAGAGAAGACGACAGAATAAAGACACAAACGCAACATCCACCAATCAAATCAGCATCAGAGACGAGACTCCTGCGTCTCCACCTCTCTTTAAATCCCTCCCTCTCTGTTCCTGTCCCTCTCTCACTCAGAGAAGCTTCATGCTGCCACGGCACCATTAAAACAACCGAACGCTGCAACAGCTTCATGTATCTGTGAGTCTGTAAACGCCTTTACGAGAAAATGAGGCGGGAGTGAAACAGGAGCAGAGGGAAGGTGGAGATGTAACCACGGAAAGACAGCGAAGACGTTTGACACTTGTCCTCTGTCTGTCTGAGAACCAATTAGATTTTAGACCCTGGGAACCAGGAGACGTCTTTTCCTCAGGTTCAGGTCGAGGACGCAGAAACTCCAAAATCAGATGATATTTTAGTCCGTTTTGTTTTTGTTTTTCACTGTGAGACGACCCATAATGCAACAGTGTCATCAGTAGAATCACACCTGAGGATTCCTCTTTTAATGACGTCTCCATTCAGAGCGAATAAAGTGTCGGCTCAGTGCAGATCAGTCTCAGTCTTTAATTAAAGGGATTAACATCTGAAACGTGATGCTTCAGTTTTTAGCCTGGTAATAAAGCGGTTTCTCCTGCGATCAGCGTCTCCGTCCCTCAGGGACGTTAAAACACGCAGAACGACATGATTGATTGTTTCCTCCTCCTTTGATGCAGGAGGCGACGCCATGAGCAGAGAGGGAGTCAGCGTTCAGGCGATGGTGGTTTATTAGTGAAGGAGTGAACACTCGTCTGTAAATGACCTTTCCCCCCGTTTACAGCAGCACTGCTCTCTGAGGACCTGATAGAGGACTGCAGCGGTGCATCAAGTGTTTATTACACATTTATTTAGTATTTGTAAACGTTTAATACCAGTGTTAAAGTCTTTATTTAAGTGATGGCAGATTAATAAAAGTCTCGTTCTCATTGTTGTTCTCAGCAGTGTGAAGCTGTGTTTCAGCCTGGAGGGACAGCGAGGTGCGTTTGATTCGTTGTCCCCGGCCTCAGTAACGACGGGCTGAGCACTCTGGGATCTATTTGTGGGAAGTGGAGCAGCAAAGCCTCATGGGGTGAAAATGATGCTGGATAAGCACAAAGAGCAGGAGGAGTCCCCACAGAAACACACACACTTTGTGTGTCTGTGCGGTCCTCTCCCACATACACACACACGCACACGCACACACGCACACACACACACACACACACACACACACCACACACACACGCACACACACACACACACACACACACACACACCACACACGCACACACACACACACACACACACACACACATGTTCTCATAGCCATGAACGTCAGTGACAGTTTGGTCTGAATTTGGTTGTCGATCTTTTCGTGTTTCAACAGAAACGAAGCCGCATCATCATCATGGCGACCTGAGAAATCCTGCCGCCATCACAGGAAGTTATATTTGACCTCACATCCTGAGTCAGAGACAGGATTTGTAAACATGGACGTGTGACCTTTCTGATTTCTGGCTCTCTCTCTAACCACCCGGCCGGCCTCCATCTGTCAGCACTGGAAACACTTCTGAGGAAAGATCTGACTTCAGATCAGCCTGTGGTTCCAGGCGAGTGACGCCCGCGTTCCACATGCCGGAGTCGGCTGATTGGATCCAGGAGGACGGAGGTCGCTGATTAGAGCTGACAGAATAATTAGAAAGCAGATCAGATGCAGGTTGATGCTTCAATTAATCTGCTGGATTTAATTCAGCATCAGATGAGGCTCTGCACAGCTGGAGGACAGGAAATCAATTTCCAGGTCCACATCCTGTCTGCAGAATCTTTTCAGAGTAAAAGTTGGTTCTTGACCACGTGGAACCAAATAATCCGCTCTCTCAATAAAAGCATTCAACCTGAGCTTCTGTGTCCACATACATATGGCCAGCCACTGTTGCTGTGATGGTGAACGCGGACAGCGCTGCAGCAGTGACTCACCGATGAAGCCGAGCTGAGAAAACTCCAGGATCATCCACTCCTCCGACGGCTGCTGCAGAGCAAAGTTCTTCATGGTGGTGAAGTAGTTTGGACGAGCGACTATGTCATCCTCAAGCTGTGAGGGAGAGAGAGAGAGAGAGAGAGAGAGAGAGAGAGAGAGAGAGAGAGGGAAAGGGAGAGAGAGAGAGAGAGAGAGAGAGAGAGAGAGAGAGAGAGAGAGAGAGAGAGGGAAAGGGAGAGAGAGAGAGAGAGAGAGAGAGGGTGTGATTATCTTCAGTGAAAATGAACAGATGGACTTGGTAGTGCTGGGTTTTCTGGACAGAGTGAGACCTCCTGACGACAGAGGAGCCAGAACACAAACTGCAGGTATGTGTGTGTGTGTCTATGTGTGAGTGTGTGCGCGTGTGTGCACAGATACAAAGACACACACACACAAAATGCACCTAAAAAAATAAAGTTAGAGAGGCAGGTTTGTCCTCAGGGGTCAGGGGTCAGGGGTCGACCAGCACCAGCATAAAAAATGAACAAAAGCTGATTTCCATCTCTGTGTTCATTTCTGTTCCCTGTTAAATGAGATCTGTGGACGGAGGAAACGATGCCTCTCTGCTGCTTCCTGTCACGTGACCAGCCGAACCATCAGTCACATGATGTTTCTGAGGGACTCACAAACCTCCTGTCGTACACCCGTCCCATCAGCTGCAGAGGGAACCCTGGCTCTCCAGCCACAGACGGCAGCTTCCTGACAGACGTCTACACCCTCCACTCTGGTCCCGGGGGAGTGGACATGGAGTGATTACCTCCCTCACCTCCTCCCCTCCCAAAACCTCTGCAAAGTTCAGAGCGAGTTTAGGTGTCAAAACATCGAGTGTGACTCGTGTTCCTGTCGAAACGCTCAGCGTGGGAGCAGCCGGAGCTCCGTCACCGCTGCCACCAGCTGAGATGATGGCGGTGAGATTGCTCCATCTCTGGAAAATAGCCAGAAAAATGAGCCAGTTCAGCTCCAGCTGGGAGAGCTGCGTTCAAGGACAAAGCTTTCTATCACACACAAAGCTTCACAGAAAGAACTGAAGATCACGCCGAGAGGAAGAAGACAAAAAGACATTCATCTCCGGAAATCTGCCCGGAAACAGTTTCTGTCATTCACACTGAGGAGCCGCTCGACTTCAGGTGTCGCCTCAACCTCTTTCTCTTCCTGGTTCTCATCTGTTTTTCTTAGTTTTTTCCTGTTTCCACCTCAGAAACTTTCCACAAAGATCAACAACTTCGAACAGAGGAACCAGGCTCTGAACTTTCCTCCTTTTTTCCTTGAGCATCGTTCTGGAACAATCAGGATCGAGTCAGTGGTGCCGGACGTCACTTTTCCCGCTTTAACAAACCACAGACGCAAACGTGCTTTTCTTCACACTTCACTTTGAACGAGGAGGCGATTTAACAGCTGGTGACCGGACGAGAAACTTCAGGCTTTGCTGATTGTTTTTGCAGAAGTGGAAAATATGAGCGAGTGACAGGGAAAAGGTTCATTTAAAGATCTGAATCAATGAGTTCATTTAAACATAAACCGAAACCAGGTCAGCTGACCTGACCGGACGCAGGTGGTTTGGATATCAGGAAGTACGGGCCAGACTTCAGATCTGAAACCTGAGAGTAAAATCCATTCTGACGACAAGCACCTGAACGCAGCATCATCTCGTTTCAGTTTTACAAACTAGCCTGAAGATTTCAATCATCCATCCATTTTCTATATGATCCATCAGGGTCGCAGGGAGCGGGAGCCTATCCCAGCTGCCTGGGTTCACCCTGGACTGGTCACCAGACAATCGCAGGGCCGACACACACACACACACCTCACTGACCAGTTTCCATATTTCTCAGTTTTTGAATATGATTTTGAGGTAGAAAGGTGAAAAACCTGTAAATATAAAAAAAAATCTCTTGATTTCAAAGCAGATCTAATGATCCTGATCTGGTTTCTACAACAATAAACAAAAAAATAAATAAAAGCCTTTGACGGGAAAACCGGAGCCAGCTCAGCCCAGTTCCTCAGACTCAGAGACATGTCGGGAAACGGGAGGACAGACGCTGCCGTCTCTTTCTGCTTCTTCTTTTCATCTTTAAAGGGAACAAAGGGTCTGTGATGAAGCCACAGAGACACCTCCATTAACGTCCCTGTCAGTCCACCCACAATGCAACAGTTTCATCAGCCTCACGCTCCAGCACAACTACATCACAGGAGCTTTTCATTTTAATGGCCGTCCTGCTTTAATAGTCTCAGTGCAGAGACATCAGCTGTGTCCCAGATGTCTCTGTCCATGGTGTTTACGTACTTTACATAGTAAAATCAATCTGAACAACATCCACCCAGCAGGTTCAAAGGTCACTGAACTCCGCCTCTTCCTGCCACCTGTTTGCCAGTGACCCGGCTGATTTACATATTAAAATCCGATCACTTCATGGGCACAGTCAGGATCACAACATATTCAAATACCAGGTGTAAAAGCAAAGGCCTGTGGATCACACGTCCGATCACCTGGTGGACATGGGGACACGGAGTCTTTCAGCTATAATTAGTTCAGCTGCTGCAGGGCGCTGTCGCTTCATCAAACACTTCATGAAATAACCGATGATGCTGCTTTTTTTTATTAGAACAGAAATCAAATCAAAATGTTCATCAGTGAAAAGTGAATTTTGTGATTTGTTTTTAAAATACTGAGAAAATTGCACAGAGTTTGGTTGGTGGCTCATCATTCTCAGGTGGATGGACATGTGTCTGTATCACATCGTACTCACCTCTCTGCTCTAAACTGTTTACACCCTTAATACAGTTTCAATCACTGCTGAGATCAGCACTTCCTGTAGATGTTTCACATTAAAAGCCTGACAGGAAAAGCAAGGATCATGTTCGTTCAACCTCTGGAAGGTTTTTAATGTGAAGTGTCCATACAGTGATGTCTTTCCTACCTGGACGTAGTAAGTTCCTTTAGACTGAGCGTACATCATCAGGAAACAGTAGTCCAGGTTCTGCTTCGTCCTCCACCTGAGGAGGAAGAGGAGGAAGAAGAAGAGGAACAAAATGTTATCGTAAATCTCCTGTCATCCACATATTAAAGGACCAGTGTGTAGGATTTAGTGGCCTCTAGTGGTGAGACTGCAGACTGCAACCAACTAACTCCCCCTCCCCTCACCCCTCACCCCTCCCTTTCCAGTCTATAGGAGAAACTCCACTGGTCCTCAGGTAACATAAAAACGTCATAAAATCATCAAAGATCCGCTCTACTGCCAGCACTTGTTTTGTCCTTCTGGGCTACTGTAGAAACATGGCAGTGCAACATGGTGGACTCTGTGGAGGAGGACATCCTCACTCTGTAGATATGAAGGGCTAATGCTAAGCTAACGAAAACACAATGATTCTTACTAAGTGATTATACACTGATGAAGACATCATTATGAATATTATGTTCAGTTTCCCATTGAATCCTACACACTGCTAACACACACACACACACACACACACACACACACACACACACACACTCAGATTCACTCAGATTAAATCTGGGACCATTAGTTCATATATTGCACCTTTTCATCCTCCTGTTTAATTTCTCTTATTCTGTTTTAGCCTGTTTTTAAGGCTCTGTGTCTTGTTGTTACCATCGGACGGCGATGCTTGTAAAGGAAGTGTCCAGACATGATTCAGGGCAGAGAAAACGAGAGTTTGGTTCACGTTTGATTTTTGTGATAATGACCAACGAGCTGAAGCTTCTCAGACGTTTTCTACTACTTCAGTTTATCTGAAGCCTCAGAGCTGCTGAGCCTGCGACTTTGTTTTTAAACTGCTGTTTCATCACCCGAGGTTTCCCTGCTGGTCCTGATCCAACCCTCAGGTGGGTCCCACCTGGAGGAAACATGTTGTCTGTGTTGTATTTGCATAGAGAGCAGGAAAAACACCTGCACAGGTGTAAACACCTACACATGAAATACAATGAATACTGTATCTGTTGCTTCAAAAACAACAGTGAAGAAAAACAGGTTTGTCTAACACGAAGAACTGAAGGATTAAAGTTTTCGGCAGGTTTCCATCGATACCTTCGGCCTGAGTGATGGAAAAATCCTGGCGCCTCAGAATCTCCCACGGCCCCAGAAACAGCACAAAGCAATCTGCGGTGAATTGAATCAGTGTGTGTACAGATGAGCTTTGGTAAACAGCAGAGCAAACACACACACACACGGTTCAGTATTTACAGCAGCAGACTGAGGCTGCAGGAAACTCAGGAACCTCAGATCAACCTACAGACACATCAGCTGCGTCAGGCACAGATTAACAGGCTGCTGAGTTTCAGTCGCTTCCTCAAACAGCTGTTCACTCGAGGAAACAGCTTCAACCATCTCCCTTCTTTCTTCTGACGTCTTCACATTCTGCATAAAGACTTCCTCTGATATGAGACAAACCTCCCCCAGTTTGACCTCTGACCCCCCCCCCCCGCCCCCCCCCCCCCCGCCCCCCCCCCCCCCCCACACACACACACAAAGACACACACACACACACACACAGAGAGCACAATCAGAAAATGCCCCTTACAGAGGTTTATGTAGCATGTGATGAACACGAGGTCTGAGCCCCGTCAGGGCTGGAGGAGTCAGACCCGTCTCCACCCGCAGCCCCCCCCCCCCACCCACCCCTCCATCGCCTCTTTCACTTTATTGTGCCATAAATAACCCCCCCCCCACCCCCGCCCCAGAACCAGCCCGCCTCCACTCATCTCCTCACAGCAGTTTATCCAGTTTTTTTATAAACCCGCTGAGAATCTAAAACTACACAGACTCTGTCCCACAGCGATCCACCAGGTGATCTACAGCAGCTGGAATCAGCTGGTTCATGTACAGCACTGTGAAGTAATCCAGAAACAGGAAGAACTCACGTTTGTTGATTTTTTTCTTCATGAGTCAAAAATCTTTTTCTTTTCTTCTTCTTTAGTTATTTTTCTCGGCTCATTCAGAAAAACAGGTCAGTGTTCGGTGTACACAGTCAGTGCAGGGAGACAAGGAAAGAAGTGTGCGTCTGTCCCTCCTCCTCCCTCCATCTTCACCCCCTCCCCTCCTTCCATCCTTCCTTATCTCCATCACCTTCTCTAATTCTCTCCTGTCCTCCTTTCCTCACCTCCTCCCCTCCCTCCTTTCCTGTGTTACCACGGGAACAGGATCTAAAGGGCGGAGCAACAGTTTATTAACTAAAATGATGTCACCTCAATCTGCATCCTGACCCTCAAAGGAAGAGTGTGTGTGTGTGTGTGTGTGTGTGTGTGTGTGTGTGTGTGTGTGTATGTGTGAGTGTGAGTGTGAGTGTGAGTGTTATGATGTGTGAGTGTTTCCTTTTAAGATGACTCTGTCAAGGAGACAAGAAGGCGAGAAGGCCAATTTGAGTGTGTGTGTGTGTGTGTGTGTGTGGGTGTGTGTGTGTGTGTGTGTGTGTGTGTGTGTGTGTGTGTGTGTGTGTGTCTAGTTAGCTCTCTCAGCGTGGTTCAGAGCCTCATGAATTAGCCATGACAGGCTGACAGACGCCTAGGGAGCTGTTTAACACACACACACACACACACACACACACACACACACACACACACACACACACACACACCCACACCCACACACACATGTCGCTACCCCAACTTTCTCTGAGCTGAAAGTTGGGTAACGCTGGAGCTGATAAAACACACACACATACTCACACCAGGTAAAACACTCTGTGTGTGTGTGTGTGTGTGTGTGTGAAACAGCAGAGACGGGGGTGAGCTCACTTCTTTCAAACCACACCCCCAGATTGTTTCTGCCCACGCTGAGTCCTCAGGTGACGTCACCTGAGGACAGTTATCAGACTGTGCTCACTAAAGGCTTTGTCTCCAACACTTGGAGACACAGGACAGAGTGAGAGCAGGACACACTCAGTCCAGTTCAATGTGGACTGAACCTCCAGCTCCGCCCACAGAGATCCAGCAGTGAGACCTGGAGGCCTCTCGGTCCAACATGAGACGTCAGACCTGTGAGAGACGACGCTCTGATGTGATGTGTGTCACTGACAGTCTGACCGAGTGGTCACTGCAGGTACGCAACGCAAAAATTACCTGCAGCCAAAAAATTCATATTCACATCCGTAAAATTGTCAAACAACTCGTTATCACTGTTTCTACTCTGAAACTTTCCTCTGAACAAACTTCAGCAGAGCCCGGAAAATAAAAAGACGGCGAATAAATAAGAAAATCTTTTTTTCTCATATGTGAATATTTTTAGATTTAAAGTGAGTGAAAGGTAAAAACATTTAACATGTTAAAGTTCACGCTAAGATAAAAATAATCCAGATGATTCACTTTGTCCTGTTATTAAAACAGACTTTTATGGTGAAAGAGGAGTTTCCTGTAATGAAACCACACACACACACACACACACACACACACAACGCCGTTCCACAGAGACTGACTCATGCTGTTGGCAAAGTGTTAAATAAACCAAGAGCTGGTTTCTGCACAGTCACACACACATTAACACACACACACACACATTAACACACACACACACTCACTCACATACCTGACTCTCTCCTTTGGGTCTCCGAAGGACTCTCTGAGGCGGGAGAAGTCGGGGTAGAAGTGGACGGACGGAGAGACGACCTCCAACAGACCCGACTGAATCTCCGCTGGAAAACTGGAACACAGGAGAAGACGTGAAACACACACCTGTCACCTGCTGCAACCATGTGACTCACATACACAAACCTCACCATCGTTTGATGTTCATGACTGTGAGTGAAGAGAAGAAACGTTTAACTGAGACTGTGAAGAAAAAAGACAGGAAGAAGAGAGGAGGAGGGAGGGATGACGGAAAAAGGGGGAGAAAGGGAAGAAAGAAAGAGGGCAGAAAGCCAGGGCAGGTAAGGAAAGGAAGGAGGAGGGAAGGAAATAAGGAGATAGGGAAGAAAGGAGGAGGAAGTGAAATGTGTGTGACTGATCATGCATTAACATGCTGCAAACACACACACACACACACACACAGAGGAGGTGAAGAATTGCACTCATGTGTTTGTTGCCATAGAAACAACATCCCATCATTCAGGTGGACTTACAGGCGCTTCAGGTTGTCTGCTACACTGCTGGCATACTGCTGGTCAGCCTGAACACACACACAGAGAAAAGTTTCTTTATGTTCAGTTTAATACACACAAAGAAATACACACACACACACACACGTTCCCACTTTAACATCAACAACAACTTGAGCAATCGATGACATCAGAGTTCAGCCTCCCGCTCGGCCAATCAGGGCACAGATGGGCTCCCTGTGGGACCCAATCATCTGGCTCTGGAGGTCGCTGCGGGGTCACACATGTTTCCAGCAGCCCAGCGGAGTCTCAGCCCGTCGGCCTCTGCAGAGGCTCTGTGGTTTGTTTTGGCGTCCTGGAGGTGCCAGCCGGGTGGAGCTTACCACAGAGCTCAGTGTTAACGAGGAGCAGACGCTCGTTTAGAGCTGCTCGCAGGAGACGAGTCTCACTTTCCACCAGATTCTGATACGAACACTCAGCTTCACCAAACGTTAAAAGTGTTTCCCACAGAAGCAGCAGAACATGTGGGTGTGAACACTCATCCAGATGTTAGCCTCTGCTTCACACTCAGGTGTTTGGGTTGTTTGGGAGGAACCTGTGGAGTCCGGCTGAACTGAAACCTCCAAAACACCGAATCCACAAGGATTTCCAAATCTTACACAGGCAGCAGCAGCAGGGTGTGTGTGAAGCTGCCGGTCACATGATGAACTCAGGCCCACACATCCACTCAGACCAACAAAAATAAAAAACTTTCTTAGACCATCTGCTGCAGGACTCCTTGTCCTTCTGGTGTCTGTGTGTCCGGGCTCTTTGTCCTGCAGCAGGATGAATCTGGGACCATCAGACACCCTGATGGGACTGATGATGGGACTGATGATGGAGCAGAATCTAAACGTCGGACTCTCAGTCCGGTGTTCCCTCTCTTTCAGCTCTGTGTTTGGTCTCCACCAGCTCCGTGTGTTCAGCCGATGAACACTGCTGCTGAACACGCCGCTGTGGATGTTCGAACGCAGGTGACAAAAGAGCCGATGTTCGACCTGTTCATGTGAGATGAAGAGTGTGTCGCGGTGCAGGGGCATCTGAGGATTCGTGTTTCTGTACCGTGTTGTGTCACGTGTTCCTCAGTACAACACGCTTCAGTCATGCAATATTCATGTTACACATCTCTCCACTTTAAAAGCTTTAAGTGCTTCGCTCCTCATTGTTCATCTGCAAAAACAACGTGATGAGTTTATTGGTTTATTGTTCATCTCTGGACCTGAAGGCCCCCCCCCCCCCCCCCCCCAGCCACCCAGCCCCGCCCCCCGCCCCAAAGGACCTGAGCTCTGGTTCTGAGTCCATCAGCAAACTGAGGGGATTTTAAATATTCTATCAGCCTGGAGATTTGAAAATAACGTTAGTGAGCAGCAGAACAGACGGAGTAAAGGACACGAAACGTGACTGTGACAGAGACACACTGCTGGACTGTGGACCTCCAGTCTGGTCCTCAGAACCTGAGGCAGGGGCTTCGATGTTGTTCCATGTGATCGGGACCATGATGGTTCTCACAGGAGGATTTATTTTAACCCCATCTTTCCAAACTGCGATCATCAATGACCTTCATCAGAGGGCGGGAACAAACAAACATATACGACCATTTAGCTTGGACTTGACATTTAAGCACCAGTACAAACTGGTTTCTATTTTATTGTTTCCTGATTCACACAACTAAATTAGACTTTACCAGTAACACACACAGAAGTGTCAGTTCTGCTGCGACTGGCTGAGCAGTAAGAATCATTTCCTTACGCCTCCCACTGCGCTGCATTAAACAAAGTGCTCGGTTCCTCTTTCAGCAGCACTGTGCCGTGAAGCTGCAGCGTCTGAGTCTGAGGCTCCTCCTGTTTACACTCATTCTACAAACTCACATGTTTTGGAAATGTTATTTACAAAAAGTCAGAAGTGGGAGAGAGCGTGTGATTTTATGGTCTGTCTGGTAGGTGAGTGATTGCATAAGCGATTGTGTGAGACACAATAATGGATGAGGCGGAGCTGAGGTCAGTGCGAGCCCGTCCGTGGCACAAAACGCCGTCCGGCGTGTCAGAGCAGTTCTCCAGATTTATTTCTAACCGCTGACTCCAGCTGCTTCGGAATCTAATAAGTTCCTGAACGTCTTTGTTTGTCCAACAAACTTCAGTGAGACAGCTGCTCACAGACAGCAGGACACGGGGACTTTGCTGGGGACTATTTTCAGCGGCGGATTAATCCACATTTGGTGCTGTAGTGTTTGTGGCAGCAGGACATTGTGTGTGTTTGTGTGTGTGTGTGTGTGTGTGTGTGTGTGTGTGTGTGTGTGTGTGTGTGTGTGTGTGTGTGTGTGTGTGTGTGCGTGTGTGCTGGGGTTCATTAGATAAACCACTGACCTTTAGAAAGCATGCGAGGAAGCACACGCCTCAACGCACACTCACACTGACGGTCAGTTACACAAACACACGCACCGGGACTCACAAACCGACCTCGGCAATGAGGACGACGATGACACAGTCGTCCTTCTCGGCGGCGCTGAGCTCCGACATGAGAGAGCTGAGCGTGTCTGTCAGGTAGGAGTGGACCTCCCTCTTTACGCTGGGAACCCCCATCACTATGGATACTGCAAACACAAACACACACACACACAGTGACCTTGGTCCTTCCTGGTTGGTCACATGTTTTAGTATCCAGTGGATGCTGGGTGTATCAGGGGGGCCTCTGTGAGCCGCCACCCCAGGGAAGGTGCCCTGTGCCTGGGCTGCTGGCTCAGACAGGAGCCCTGGGCCTGGGTGTGTGCAGGTGTGTGAAGGTTTTTCTGGTGCAGGCTGAAGCCTTCATGAATAAACTGAATCTCTGTGATAAATTTGAAAGATGTGCAGATTCTGGTTTTACCTCCGGTGCGTCCCTGCCCCAGGTGCACGGCGGGCTGCAGACTGTCCTCCCTGTTCAGCAGGTGAGGAAGATGATGGAAGATGGAGGGAAGCTGCAGGACGTTTTTACTGCTGCTTACATTCCACAGCTTCAGCCTCGTCTCCTCTGAAAACAGAGTGGAGACCAGGTTAGACCAGGTAACACCAGACCGGGTGGTGGTAGATGAATTGGGTTTAGACTATTTTAGTGGTCTGGACTCGATGAGCCCTCATCACGTGGCTTCAGACCAAACCTGATAAAAATGAATGATGTGGAGGAGAAGGTGATCCGACCTGAGAGGCTGCTCCAGGTGCGGTTGATGTCTCTGAGCGCCTGCTTCTCGGCGATGGCCCTCTTAATCTCCTCCAGCACCAGGTTCAGCTCTTTGGAGCGCCGCAGGTTCTCCTGCTCGGCCGAGTGGAGGCGCTCCCTCAACGCCAGGAACTCCCTCTGGTAGATGTCCACCACATCTCCTACGGAGGAGGAGAAGAGGATGAGAACAGGTTATTAATATTAGGAAGAACGGGCTCAAACATACGACTCCTGAACAGATTTCCCTCCTCGCACACTCGTGAAGCTGTGAGTGAATTTACAGCTGTGATGCTTCATTTCATCTCGTTTTATTACGATGGTGCTGTTGGAGTTCAGATCAGAGTCCGAACCAAACTTTCTTCCTTTGTTTACAGCAAACAAACATTCACTGTTTGCAAAATAAACCAAAACCACGTAACGATGAGATCAGGTTTTAGGGACGTGAGGATCTGACACGTCACAAACACACTGATCACTGCAGAACATGTTATTTTATTGTGTGTGTGTGTTAAAGCTGTGATCACTGCTCCGTTTCACTGCAGCTTTATGTTTTATCTCTGAGACTCGAGGATTCAGGCTGTTCAACATGTTTCTGTTAGATTTCATCGTGTGTTTTATGTTCGTCCTCCTCGTGCTGAGTGACAGAGAAGCAGATTCAGGTCTCACTCAGGATTTACTCGAAAGGCAGAGACTGAGGCTCCATGGGACTGAAGCAGCTTCTCATCATTAACAGGTAAAGAAAAAAACATAATCTGAGCGAAAACATGAAAATAAAATGTTCATCTGCTGCGGCGAACATCATCCATCCATCCATCATCCCTCCATCATCCCTCTGTGAGTTAATGCTATGTGAAGGTAAATCTGCAGTAATCCCTGAGACACGCAGCCGCGTCCATTCACTCTGTTCACGGACTGAAACGTCTCGGCTGTTTATCAGAAACGATAAAATAAATTAAAAAAAAATTTCTGCACAGGTTTTAAATGAAACGCTTCCATTTCACCGTGTGAACCATGTTGTTTTATCCAACCTCCAGCTGGAGCCAGAATATCTGTGCAGCCATTAACTGAACGATACTGTTCTTTATGTGTGAACTTATTCAATGATTAATGAGCTCTGTGTACACTCAGGCTGTGGCAGTGGCACGTTTCACAAATCATTATTTTTGGCTAATTGCAGATTCATTTGCGAGTCCCTCAGGGCTTTCGCTTCCTCCTGTGTGCGTCGACGTCTGAAACATGTCAAAATCAACACGGGAGGAAACGATCTCATGTTCAGCAGCTTATCTGATGCAGTTTGGTCATTTTTAGTTTCCAGTCACAGATGAATAGACGTGATTTAAAAAAAAAATCATTTAGTTACAAGAAGCAGAAACTTTAAGTAAACATGTTTATAGTTCATGCACAAAACAAACACTGTCTCCAAAACCAGAGGTTTTAATAATAATATCTGTAATTATTGTTTCTCTCAGAACCAAATATGAGACATAATGAGACATGATGTTGCTGCTGTTCAGATGTTTCCTTCGTTTCCTGGACGGACAAACGCGAAAAGCAGAGTCGAAGTTTACACACAGAGAAACTCGTCTCACTGTAATTATTCCTCTAAACCCTCATTAATGGACCACAATAGTCACATCTGTTTGGCTGATAAGTGAAGTGCATTACTGAGCACGCACACAGGCGCACACACACACACACACACACACATACACACACACACACACACACACACACACACACACACACACACAGCTCGCTGATGAGTTTTTAATGATGCTCCTGCCCAGTTATTTATCTGCTCTGATGGAATAATCTGCTTCCTGCAGCAGTCGCGCTGTTAAACACTGAAGGAAAACTCTGTGTTTGTGTTTGTGTGCAGCGACACACACAACAGACCCACACTGACCTCAGACCAGGCTCCGTCCGAGACGCACAGAGCTGGAGTCGGGGCCTGGCTAGCTTAGCTTAGCATAAAGACTGAAAGCTGGGGGAAACTGTTAGCTTGGCTCCAGGCTGATCATGACTGGTATGAACTGGTGTGTGTCTGTGTGTGTGTGTGTGTGTGTGAGAGAGAGAGCATCATCTTCATCACTGACACACACACTGAGATCTACAGAGGCTGAATACAGAGCACAGGTTTCCTGCCTGAGGACGGACTTCACAGTCTGAGTCCTCTGCTGGACTCTGTGTGGTGGTGAACCCTGCAGCCTGTAGGGGGCAGCGGTGGCACTAAGGACTGACTGTGGTTTTTCTTTTGCTTTAAACAACAGGAAAAAGCAAACAAAGCAAACAAAATTAGATTTACAAGCTTCCACCACTGAGACAGTAAACTGTGTCCTGCTGAGGACAGGGTTATGTCCACAGGTGTCCTCACAAAGATGGAAATACAAACGTGTGTGTGTGTGTGTTCACTCAGCCTGCTCCAATAATTAGTCAAAGATAATAATCAATAAAGGGAAAGTAAAGCATCACACACACACACACACACACACACACACACACACACACACACACACACACACACACACACACACACACACACACACACACACACACAGCCTAACTCAGATCAATAGCTGAATGCAGACGGATAAACACCACTAATACACTATAATCCTGCACCGTAATACCACAACACACACACACACACACACACACACACACACTCAAACACATTACTACAGTATGACTAACTGACCGCCCTCTCAACTGTGCTCTGTCAGGAGTGTGTGTGTGTGTGTGTGTCATAATATAATATTATAATAGCCTCCAGTCACAGGGTGGAGACCACCCAGGTAATGGGATTACCCACGATCCACACACACACACACACACTGGAGGATGACTCACAGTTAATGGTCCTCTGGTTTTTCAGCTGACAGGAAGCAGGAGGTGGTTTTGTGGAGTAAATGAGTCCTGCTCATCCTCACTGATCAATAAATGTCTCACAGTTTGATCTTCAGTCTGATATTGATCAGATGCAGATGAATAACTGAAAGTTTCTGTTTATCTGTTTGTTTCATCACATTTTCAAACCTCCGCTCATTTTCTAATCAGATCAAATGTGTGAGGCGGTATCTAACATTAGCTGGTCGCCACGGCGACACACACAGACGTGATGAAACGTGTGAGAGTGACACTGAGCTTCGAAACCGCTCACGTCGGAGTGAAGAGGAAACGACACAGAGGCAGGAAGTTCACCTGTTTCATTCTCACATTAGAAACGAGAGACGGCGTCAAACAGGCTGGAAACAACTTCTGTGCTTCATGGACAGATTGGTCTGGCACTGACACACGCCGTCCCTAACGAGGTCCCTAACGAGGGGTCTCCCAACCCTCTGTCCCCCCCCCCACCCTCCACCCTCACCCCCCGGCAGATGGTGTTTAATCAGGGAGAGAGAGGGAGGGAGATGAATGAATGAATCTATGATCCTGTTCGTCCGCTCTCTGCTGCGTCGCTCATTTAAACCACATTAACCCTAACTGTTACAGGAGACACAAAATATTACACTCTGACACACACACACACACTCACACACACACACACACACACACACACTCTCACACACACAGCGGGAATAACAAAATGTCAAACAGGACATCAGACCAACAACAGGACACAGAGGACAGCTGACAGGAAAACAGTGTGCTTGAGAAGGAAATTAAAGTGCTGAGTCCACTGACAGCGATGGGACGATGGGACACTGTCCCAGTGTCACATCAGGACGTTATCTACACGAAGACTCAGCAGGAATTAGGATAAAGGTCGAAAGTTACAAACGATTCACAGAAAGAAGGATATGAGACAGAAAGAGACACGCAGAGGAGAGACAACAGAAACGTCCACACAGGACGTCAGTCCTCTGTGAGAAGATCAGTGAATTTGCTGAAAAAGACAAAAATAGAAATAATAGAAAAGAAAGTGCCGTGGTGCTCGTGTGGATGTTTTCGGTGTTTGCTGCTGTGACTCTGGACGGTTTCTGGTCTTCGGACTCACCGAGCCAAACCTGAACCAAACAGCCTGAAGCGAGCTGACAGAGGGCAGCGGGATGGGAAACCGTATCTGAGGGCCTCTCTGAACCACCTGAACCAGGTCCTTCTGACGTGAAGACGCCTGTCGATCCATCGTCCCTTCATCTGCGGTCAGAGCCGCGACACCTTCCTCAGATTTCTTCTATTGTCTGCTGAAGAGAATCTAATGATCTAACGACTCCCTGGAAAGTTTTGGTAAAGTGAGACGTAAACTTAACTCGCTTTCACACCTCGTCACAGGACTCCCACAATCCTCCTCTGCTGCTCACGCTGATTTATAATGTGAGAACTCTCTCTCCCCCTCTCCGTCCTTAGTTAACCTCCAGAAACAACAAGCTGACGCCAACATCCTGCATCTTATCGTCAGTTCTGACAAACAGCAAATATCTGGCTGTGAGATAAGAGCTCACACATTTCTGCAGCGATGGAAAACAGAGAACAGACAGCACGGTCGGACGGGAGCCGACGTCTGAACGCCACCACAGACTAAAACAAAGCGCTATTCTTCTTTCCCTGCATTAATTCACACAGATCAGAGCGGAGGACTGGTAGGAACATTAGCATCCGAGCCAGACAGACTGAACCACAGAGCAGGATGAAGCGGCAGGACGGCCAAGAAAAGCCACAGCAGAACAACAGAAACACAACACAGAGAAGATCAGACGCCGAGGAGCAGAGCTGACACGTTAGCCCAAACGGCTGAATGAACGACACGAACAAAGGCACTTCCTGTTTTCCTCCCCATCACAAAGACAGACAGATGGAGGAGGGAGGATGGAAGACAAAGCTCAGAGTCTTAAAAGCCTCTGTCTGATCTCAGCCAGGTGTGTCTGTCAGAAACGCTGTGGAAAGTACATGTTTCCAATCAGCAGGCAGGTGTCCCCTTAAATCTTTAATCACAACACCTGAAACAGACGCTGCTTCCAGTGGAAAGTCTGATTTCAGTCTGGATGATGAACACGCCGTATGTTTGACGTGAAGGAACGCAGCTGCCAGGAAAACGACCACGGAAACGGAAACGCCTCGTTCTTCTTTTAAAAGCTGAGGAGCGATTTTCTGTTCCAGCACAAAAAAAGAAAAGTGTCGACGTCGGCGTCCACAAGCTGCGCTGAGGGTCAAAGGTCACTGCAGGTCGACCTGTGTGAACCTGTGGAATCGATGAGCTGGATCTTCTTCAGTAACGTGAGAGTTTTATTCTTGTGACATGTGAAAGAGATTTATTAATGATTAATGCATCATCTGCTGACTCTGCATAGATCAGTCACAGGCCGTTTTTAAGAACAACTGCAGTTATGACAGTTAACGCTAGTGTTAATAAAGTTTGTTGTATTTCAGTCAGTCACCGCAGCTGAATGTTAATAAATCATTAATCAAAGGTTCAGTGCAGGCTGCAGCTGCTCTCAGTCTGTGGGAGACGTTCTTCCACAACCTGGCGACGTCGTGCGTACGGCAGCGACGTCGTGCGTGCGGCAGCGACGTCGTGCGTGCGGCAGCGACGTCGTGCGTGCGGCAGCGACGTCCCTGAAAACATGTAGCTCATTTCATGAGAACAGGTCAAATATGTTTGAATCCACGTTTATGGGCGAGAGTGTTCGATCACATTCACTCAGACCGTGAAAGTTAAAGTTAACAAGCTGATTACTGAGATAATCAACAAAGTGACGTTAACACACACACACACTCACACACACACACACACACACACGGCGCCTCACCCAAACAGTATCATCTAACACCATGACTTCATCCTGAGAGTGTGTGTGTGTGTGTGTACACAACGTCTGAGTTCTTGTTTCAGTCGATATGTGGAGTGGATTTCTGTTTATTTGAGCCTTTAGTCAATATGTCTGTTTGTCTGTGTGTGTGTGTGTGTGTGTGTGTGTGTGTCCCACAGTGGTAATGACTCTGAGCTCACAGCCCTGGGTTTGTTTCATTTCAACACACACACACACACTCTTCAGTGTGAGCTGGTCAGTTTGGCAGCACCTCTTTATTTCCACGTGCTGCTTCTTCTCAGTATCAGCTGTCACATCCAATAGGAGCAGAGACAAAGAGACGGTAGGAACAAAACTCTGGCAGCGTTTTGGTTCCTACCCTCCTGTCAGACCACATGAACTCACTGCTTTCACTGGGTTTAACTGGGTTTCAGCTCCTGGTTTCTTTCCCAGTAGTTTTTCCAGAATCTTTTGTTTTTTAATCTTTTTTTTCATCACCATGAAATGAATGAACTCATTATTTATTCTTTCTCCACTTTAGATTTTTCACTCACCATATTAACAACTTCCTTCCAAGCAGCTCTTTTATTTTCCTGTTAGTTTTTTCTTCATCACACTGGAAAACCATTCACCTGGTTTCTGTCCTGCACATAAACTGCTGCGTGACACTTCCACAGACTTCAGACCAGCAGCCACTCAGCTTTCTCAGATATCAGCAGGTGAAATGAGGAGATTCAGGTAAACACCGTTCGTTCAGGTGTTCAGTCAGTTTACCTGCAGGAACGTGTCCACATATTTCTGTCTATCTGCTCACACACAGTCTCATTCATGAACCGACACAGTTTTATGCATCTGGTCCTTGTTACTGTGACCTGCTCATCTGGACCTCAGCAGGGGTCAAAGTTCACAGGGAACACGTTCTGTGAGTCTGTGTTAGTGTTCAGAGGACGACACGGCCACGAGTGACACGAAAGGTTATAAAAGATCTGAGGGTGTGTGTGTGTGTGTGTGTGTGTTCATGTTGCTATGGGCTGCAGCAGCAGAGACACAGTGAGGAGGATGAAGACACGCTTCACAGTCAGGAGGACATCTCACCTCATTCGTGTGTGATTACTGATTGACAGGATTATGGTGTGAGTCAAGTCGAGTCCTTCACACACACACATACACACACACACCCACACACAGTTGTCGTGGTAACCGAGCGGTGCAGCAGCAGGGTGACAGACTGACATGCATGCTAACAGGCGGTTAGCCTCTCTGTCAGCTGTGAACCTTCAGTCTGTGTCTCTGAATCTGCCTCAGATTTTCAGTCAGACGTCACAAACTCAGCCTGAGTCTGTGATTTCCTCCAAACGCCTCCACTGCTCCGCCCGCTGCTTTCCTTTTAGCACACATGCTAATTTGGCAGCCATGTTGGTAGCCTCTGAGAAGCTAACAGCAGCAGCAGCAGCAGATATAAACAGATAGCTAAACAGAAGCAGAAGGTGCGTTCTACAGGTTCATACATTATACACAAAATCACATCATGTGGGAACGTAAAATCAACTGAAGCTAATCTCAGATCAGTGAATCTCAGATCAGTGAATCTCAGATCAGTGAATCTCGGATCAGTGGATCTCGGATCAGTGGATCAGTATCAGTGTTAATAAAAGAAAAGGAAGATGAAATTAAAGAAGAAAAGGCGTCTGAGCTATTGTACTACCAGTGTCACTGCTGGGTAGTTTGTCCACCAGAGAGCGCTGCAGAGTTAGTGTTTGTGGCCAGGTGTTTGTTTCACCTGTAACACAGCTGTGTGGAGCAGGTCAGACTGGAGGGGACCAACAGAACCACACTGCTAATAAACTGGAGCGATGACGGTGAAAGTCTCCGTTAATGGAAGCAAACCACAGAAAGCAGGTGCCAGGTGGGTGGGACGGCTGGTGGCAGAGGCCTGAGGTTCTCTCAGCTGGGTGGAGCAGGCTGGAGACGCCACCTCTCTACAGACCGATGAGTTTCCTGTTCATATGATCCTGTGAATGCAGCTTCCTGTCTATAAGATAACTGTTTCCTGTGTATGAGCGCTCTCAGCTCTGTTATGCAGAGGTCATACACATTAACATTTCCTCCACTCTGTTCCCACGCTGGCTTACATCCACCCTGAGCTCTGTGTCCGCCCTGTGTTTATGCATTCCTCCCCGTCATTACAGGGACATGTGACCCGCTGGGTCCTCATTAGCCTGCGGTCGCTCCATTACAAACACCTGCTGCCCTGAGGCACCGCCGGCCCCCCCCACATCCACCTCTGCTGCTCACAGGAGGCTGGTCAGATCCTGCAGGGGGAGGGCAAGAGGGAGGGACGTCAACTACACTACCCAGAATGCCACAGGGAACAACAGTGGGGTGAATTTTTCAGTCCAAAACTGTCTCAATGAATGTTTGTAAAATATAGTTTATAACCATCAGGAAAAAAGTGGCGTCCACTCGTCCACTCGTCCTGTGATCAGTCAGAGCAGCGACTGTCCATCAGCGCTGCATCAGCTCTGATGAAACTACAGGCCTCTGAAACTCGCTCTGTCACTTACTGCACCGTACAGCTTCTTCTTCTACTGCTGTGTGTGGGCACACAGAGGAAGAGAGAGCGAGACTCTAATCAGAGAGAGAGAGACTCAGCAGAGAGAGCCAGTTCAGGTCAAAGGTCACATCTTGTGGTTTGTCGAAGCTCTAAACCACTTGACCTGTTCCTGACCCGGTAGCCTGGCGGTCGATATGCTGCAGTTGCCGTGGCGATGCTTTTAGCCCCCGCCTCCCTCACCCCGTCCTCCCCACTCCACCTCCCTCACTCTGTCCTCCCCCACCTCCCTCACCCCGTCCTCCCCCGCCTCCCTCACCCCGTCCTCCCCACTCCACCTCCCTCACCCCGTCCTCCCCCACCTCCCTCACCCCGTCCTCCCCACTCCACCTCCCTCACCCCGTCCTCCCCACTCCACCTCCCTCACTCCGTCCTCCCCCACCTTCCTCACCCCATCCTCCCCACGTCCCCCACCATGATCTGAACCCACAGACACGAACAGTTCGACGGATATTCACTAATCATTAAACATGTTTGAATTAATAACACATGATCCAATTACTGCAGAAACTAATTAAGCAGATTCCCAGTATCACACCAGTGACTGGACATAGTGTAATTACTGCATGTATTATTAATCACCGGGCCATGTCTAATCACTGGAGCAGTAATATTTTAACCAGGCAGGTCACTAATTGGATTTCGACTCTGATACAGATCAATCAGAGATTTCTGTCAAAATAATTTAGCTGGTTACCATGGTAACACAGAGACCAGCCACTGATCATCACACCATTTTATCCATCCCAGTGCAAAGTGTGACACTGAGTTATAAATCAGAGTGAACACAGACAAAGACAGTTTTCATGTCAGCGACAGGTGAGGACAGGTGAGAACCAGCCGCCTCCTCAGCTGCTTTTACACCCTCACACATCATTTTCTGGTAAATTGTGTGTTCACTGTAAAACAACAACAACAGAAGTGTGTAAAGAGGAAATCTGTGTTTCCCTGTTTCAGCTTCTTTCAGTCAGTGAACGTCCTGTTTGAACGTTAACTTTCTGTCCTTTTATTTTCAGTTTACTGAAAACTAATTTCACTGATTCACATTTTTTCTGATGACTGAAAATTCTCGAAGCTGCTTTTCCCTGAATCTCTGCTCACGGGCTTTTCCAGAAAAGATAAACAGACGCTAAACTCTGTGTGTGTGTGTGTGTGTGTGTAGGTGTATGTGTGTGTGTACATACTGGTGGCCTTCAGGCTCACTGAGTGGACCTTACACTGAGTGGTCTGTTCTCACACACACTCATTCAGCTCAAGTATCACTTCTCTTTAAACAAGGCAGCAGTGTCTCTTCCCTCCCCTGGAGCTGGCAGTGTGTGTGTGTGTGTGTGTGTGTGTGTGTGCGTGCGTGCGTGTGTGTGTGTGTGTGTGTTTGGGTGTATGTGGGTGTGTGTGTACACCCTGTTTAACCTCTCCCTTCATTCAAACAGTTTAACAGCCTGTTCCATCCAGCTGTTATAAGCAAACACAGTCGGAGCAGCAGCTCAGAAGCTGATAAAGTTTCGTGATATCTCACATTAAAACAACTGAAATTTCTGTCTCAGCTTTTACCAGAGTCACAGTAACACACACACACACACACACACACACACACAGAAATATCAAATGTCTGATAGAGATCAGGACATCTCAGACGATGTCAGGACCTCAGGCTGACGATCAGATCCTCTCACTGCACGTTCTGTTCATATCTAACTAAAGTGTTTTCTGTCCCGTCTGTGGTTCAGCTTCAGGAAAGATGGTGGGTTTGGTTAAACATGTTAAACATGAGCTGGTTTTAGCCTAAAACATGACCCTGCTTCTTCTTCTCCTGGTTTTATTTCCTGCAGCTGAGACTCAGCGGCCGATGGACAAAGAGACAGGAGGAGGACAGGTGACACACAGGTACACCACAGAGAGTAAGGACAGGAAAGTTTCATTCATGACATTTTATTTAAAGAGCAGATTATACTTTCTGCACACGTGCAGTCGCAAAGGTCAAACATCTACAAGCACACGTATGTAAGGAACATGTATGGAACACGCGAGCGCCAAATGCCCGACACCAACGCTGCACACCAAGCGTGTTCAGGCTCAGGAGCTTATTTCCAGTTTCCGATGATTCTGAATTATTCGTACGTGGGAATCAGCTGAACCTGAGACAGGTCAGTGAACTGCAGCCTGCTGCTTCCTGTTCTCCACATTCACATGGAAATGCAACCTGTGTGTGTGTGTTCCTCTTTTTCACTCTAATAGGATCAGTTTGGCCTTTTTCACTCTTCCTGCCCTGAGAATAAAAACCTTTGCTCTGACCACAGGATCCGGCTCACACACATCTGATCTCTGATACTCGCTCGGTCTGGACTAGAACCTGATTCTCATCTGAACCGAGTCTAAACCCTCAAACAAACTTCTGAAGACGTGAGAACCGTGTGGAACGTTCTCACTTTCCAAAAATGTCCACACAAAGATTTAAGTTCAACAGCGCCCACACTGTTCCCATCTCTCACTGGAAACTTTCCCAGCTCTTTCAAAATTGTGTGTGTGTGTGTATATGTGTGGAGGAGTTAGGGGCGTCCAATCGGGGGGGAAATGGGAGCTTTTGTTACCGTGGGAACAGACGCTTGACAGACAGGGCACTCAGCCGTTGGTGTGGTAACGGGAGATTGTTATCTCTGTCAGCCAATCGGCTTCATCCCGGGGGAGTGTGTGTGTGTGTGTGTGTGACCCAGCACTTTCCGGTTTACCCCTCTGCGTTTCTTCTTCCAGTCCTGAACCGGGCAGGTCCCCAGTTTGATTCCCACAGCAGAAAAATAATGATGATGCTCAGGTGTTCTCCAGAGAGACCAGGTGTCCCACCTAAAGTTTCCAGGTGTCCTTGGGTATGTTTCAGTGGACCTGCTGTACGTTCAGGAGGTTTCAGAGGCCTTCCAGGGGATTTCCCCAGTCCCTGGATTGGTTTTTCTTGGAATGGTCCTGGTTTGTTTAAGGAGATCTAAACCTTGAGAGCATTTCATGGATTGTTTAAGAGGTTATAGAGGGTTTTTTAAAGATATTTTTCAAGAATTTCAAAAGATTTTCAAGCAAAACCTCCACTTCTGAGGATGGTTTAACTGATCCTGAAGAAGGTTTCTGTAGTTTTTCAGTGGCTTCAGGTCATTTAGGAAGTTCTAAAGGTGCTTTACAGGGTTTGGTTTGGTTCTGGTATCAGAGCATAACACAAGAGGGTTCACTAATCCTGAGTCTATGAGGGTCGACCAGGGTTCCTTCATTGAGTTTTAGTAGGACTTCAGGGGGTTCTAACAGTTCTCAGATTCTTCCAGTTGGCTTTGCCGATTCTTCAGAAGACTGCAGGTGAGCTTGACAGTGTTTTAGTACTCGTTGTCAGAGTTCTTGGACGTCCTCCAATGAGACTGCAAGAGGAGAAACAATCCTGAGGGTGTGTCCAGACCAGCAGGTCAGTGATCTTTAAGGTCTCTGGGGTTCTAGGTTGTGGTACAGTGATCTCTCTGCACACTCAAGTCTTCTCAAATGTACGTCACTGGAACTGAAACCACGGAGCCTAAAGACTAAACAAAGTCTCGATCCGACCTGGGAAGGTGAACTGAAGAGGGACTGGGACTGAGCTCCGTTTCTCCTCTGAGATCAATAAACCTTGATTGATCTGGTCTCATCAGGTCTAACAGGACATTAGTTTCATCTGGCCGCTGATGACTGGCTGATTATCACTGACCCGGTCGGGTCTGTCAAACTGAATCATCCGATGAGGACGAAGATAAAACCTGATCAGCGCCAACAGTGTAATTATGAATAGCACAGAGCAGCCATGTTGGCTCCCAGCCCCACCCCCAAATCTGATCTGACCTCATCTGATTTCACTGAACTAAATGTGAAAGTAATGAGGGAGCTCTGATTAGAGACTTTATTTCCTGAAGGACTGTTCCACGTTATGAAAACTGTATCTCCATTTCAAATTATTCAGGTATAAATTAAATCTAATTATTTAAGACAGATAAAAAGTGTGGTGTCTAATTAAAATATTATAACACCTGTTAAACTTCAGAAAGGTGGGACTCAGGATGGACGCGGCACCTTCGTGCTCCTTTTTTAAACGTATAATCCAAACTGTCAGACATTTGCTTTGAGAGGTGTCATGAAGTTTTTCCATTACTGCTTTTACCTGATGCTCCACAGTCTCCATGTGTTGGAAGTTCATCCCAAACACAGGCAGGTTTCTAAAGCTCTCAGACGGTTATGGCAGGTGAGAGCTTTGGTCCATCTGCATGTGGACTCAGTCTGGATCAGTGTGGATACAGGATACTGAGGCCCAGACGCCCCCCTCCCTCCTCCTCCTCCTCCTCCACCCGTCTGGGAGGTGGAGGTGAGCGGAGTCAGGTAGCAGCTTGTGAATGAGAGGGCTTGTGGAAAAAGACTTGAGCAGCCTCTGACACAAAGAGGGCATTTAGAGAGCGAGGGGCCACATCTGGAGGGAAACTGAAATACCAACCAATTAACCACAACACCTTATCCTCACTGTGTGTGTGCGTGTGTGTGTGTGTGTGTGTGTGTGTGTGCATGTGTGTGTGGTATATCTTCAGGTTTCACTGCTCCATGCTGCACTTAAATGTTTTTGTATTTGTGTTCGCCCTGCTTCAGTTTCACGTTTCACCTCGTGCAGCAGGATTTTCTCTGATTTTCTGACCAGTTTCTTCAGCACTTCCTCAGTTTAACAGGAAGCAGACGTCCTCTCTCATTTTAAAATCAGGCTTCAAACCTTTTTGTTTCACAAAGCTTATAATTAGTTGTAGTTATAGTTGTTATGTACTGTATACACTGTTATAGTTAAGGATAAAGCCCATAGTAGGACTGGCTCAGGCACCTGAACCATCCCTCAGTTATGCTGCTATAGGCCTCGGCTGCTGGGGGACTTCCCATGATCCTCTGTGCACCTCTCCTCTTCTCTCTGTCTCTGTCTGCAGGTATCTCTGGCTCTGGAGCTGCATGCTCTCCTCCTCCTCCTCTCCTCCATTCCCAGCTGTCCTCTCTTCCTCCTCTTCCTCCTCTCACCCAGCCCGGCCATCAGCAGGGGGTTCCCCCATATAAGCCAGGTTCTGCTTGAGGCTCCTTCCTGTTCAAAGGGAGCTGTTTCTGGGTGCTGATCTGGGGTCAGACTCTGGGTCTCTGTTTTTAATTGTGGAGGGAGCTGTATAAATAAAACTGAACTGAATCGAATATATCCAGGGTCGTCTCAGATTCAGGCCAAAACGATTTCTGACTCTGTTTCTGACTCATGATGTGAAAATAAAAACACAGTTTGAAAACAGCCAACAGTTACAGCAGCACCGCCTCAGACATGTGGCCTATAAACACAAACACACACACACACACAATTGTCATGATCTCCATCAGCTCCAATATATATTAATAACTGCTGCCATAGAAACAAACCAAAAGGAGGGAGGGGGGAGGGTGGGGGGACTGAAGGGGAGTTAGAAGACAGTGGGACAGAGTGATGGACGTGGAGATCGAAGATGAGCGAGCAGAGAGACGGGGAAGGAACAGACATGAGGTCCAAGAGCAACTTATCGAATCTAAATCTGAATCCTTCTGAATCCATTTATCAAATCTCATGAAGTTTCATCATGTGTCAGAAACTAAAGTCACAAATAAGCGGAGTCACAGACGGAGCGACAGACGTCATCCACCACCGACAGCCGGAGAAACAGTCGGACCCATGATGGAACCAGGTATCAGAACCAAACAGACTCTGGACGCTGGAAAAACATGTCAGCAGACTTAACATGTGGCCTTCAAATGCTTTCACCGCCCAGCCTCAGCCCTCATTTACATTTTCTGAAGTAACCCAGTGACAGAACCAGCACAGAACTGAACTGGTCCAAGTCCTGGTCCCAGTGGCTGCTGAAGTTATTCGGACAGAGATCGTGCAACGAAAAGGAAAAACAGGCTCCATGATTTTATTCAGCTTCATCAATACACAAACTCTGAGGGTGTAACATTACAAAGCCTGTTCAACATGTGTCCCTGCAGCTGTGTGTGTGTGTGTGTGTGTGTGTGTGTTCATGGATAGATGCCAGCACTGGTACAGCTCAGCTCACATGACTGAGCAGCTCTGCACACTGATACACACACACACACACACACAGATCCTAGTGTGTGTGTGTGTGTGTGTATCGTGTTTTCATCTGAGTCACAAATGATCAACAGCTTCACCTCGTTTCCTGTTTTTCCATGATGTCACATCAAAGTGCAGTTCAATGAAACGAACTCGTCTCACACACTGAAGAAGAAGGTTAAAAAAACTGAGTGAAATCATAAATTATAGCTGGCTCTTGATTGGCTGCTCAGCCTGTCACTCCTGAGCCCTGTGGTTTCATTGGTTCTGTTCACACTGACTGTCTCAGATGCTGTCTCAGCCTGGATCGGGACGAAGCCTCAGACTGTGACTGGAGACAAAGTGAGAGGCTTCGTTTCAGGAAATTTCATTTTCTGTAGTTTGATTTAAAATAAAGTTAAAATGATGAAGACGTCAGAGGAGGCTGGAATTTATTCTCTCTGCTTATCTGAGAGACGTGATCCCAGACGGACCAATCACAGTTTGCATCGCCATAACATCGTTGTAGCGTCGCCGTAACATACCCTACGCCTACGGCGCTTCTACTATTGATTGTACACAGAAGTAAAAACTATAAATTATAAACTGGCCTTTACTCATCGACAGGAAGTGGGTGGATAGGGCTGAACACAAACACACACACACACACACACAGTGAGGATAAGAGACACAAGAGATGAGGACCTTTGTTGACATAATCCATCACCTGATCTGAACTCCCACAACCCCTCATCCAAACCGTGACCTAAACCTGATTCTGAACCAAAGTCTGAACCATCAAGGTCCTCACACTGTATGCCATACAAGTACACACACACACACACAGATACCTGCTGCCCATTTGCCTGAATGGTCCCATTACTCATCTACAGTAATTGAGTGGGCAGGGCTGAACAAACACACACACACACACACACACACACCCACACACACACACACACACACACACACACACACACACACACAGTGTTTGTGGTAGACAGATGGCTGACTCTGTGTGAGGAAGCTGATCTGCCTCACACAGACTCCCCATCACCTCCTCCTCTTCATCCTGGTTTCTCTGTAAATACGATCCAGTCTCTTTCTTCTCGTTTCTGTTTTCCTCCTTTATTCCTCCTTCTTCTGGTTGAATGTGATTTTCTGTCCGTCTCCATCTGTCTCCAGTTATTTCCCAGACTCCTCTTCTCTCCTCGTTCTAAATTCGTGGCTCTCCTGGATCCTGGCGTTTACGGAGCAGGTCACAGCGAAATAAAACGGTGCAGAGGAGAAATCCTGAGTGAGGACTTCACCTCTTCATCAACACGTTCTGCTGAGCTGGTTTGTGTTTTATCCTGTTTCACCTGGTTTTCTGTTTCCGGCTCGTTCAGCCACATTAAGTTTTCCTGTGAATCTCTTTCGGGCTCTGAGGGAAAATTAGATCATCAGCATCCAGATGATCAGCTGACAAGATTTAAACTGAGGAGCTAAGTCCTTATCTGTCTGACTCGTATTTAACTTTAAACCCACCAAAACGTTTAACCTTCTACTGTTTAGTTCTAAACTGTTAAACTGAAGAAGCTGCGAACGTTGAATGTTCATCAGCTCTGTGAGAAAACAAAGAGCCAGTGTCCCCGAGAAGACGCGACAACACGAGGTCAAAGGTCACGTCCAAAGACATAAAATCACACACATGCACACACACAGTCACATGCTGATGGCAGTGGGTCACATGTTGTCCTCCTGATACCTCTGGCACCCACACACCCACCCACCCACACACACACACACACACACACACACACACACACACACACACACACACACACACACACACACACACAGAAACACAGAAACACACTCTCTCTGTAGAAACAGTGCTGATGAGTGTTTGCTCTGAGGCAAAGTGCTGACACTGTGATATGTTGAGTAAGCTGTGTGTGTGTGTGTGTGTGTGTGTGTGTGTGTGTGTGTGTGTGGGTGTTTGAAGGGGTAATCTGCAGTTCAGGGTCTCTCTCTCTCTCTCTCTCTCTCTCACACACACACACACACACACACACAGTGTTTCCTGTGCTCTCGTCTCTGGAAGCTGTTTTGTGTATTTTGTTGGACACTGGAAACTGAGCTCTGACTTTTTTTGTTCTGTCCGTCCTCAGAACAGTCCCTCCTCAGAACAGTTCCTCCTCAGAACAGTTCCTCCTCAGAACAGTTCCTCGGTCCTGTGCTCACAGTCAGAACTTTACTGAGTTTCACTTCCTTTACTGAGCGGCTGACAGATTAGACATGACAGACATTAAACGCCTCTCACATGTTAACATGTAATGATGATTTAAAATATAATAAGAATGCTAATGATAAGATGAAACACTTATAAGTGCTTTTACCTTTGGTACCTTAACGTGTTGTCATGTGACATTT